>NW_027506079.1:0-94129 GCF_021521415.1 Bidens hawaiensis
TTGCTTGACGGTGCGTGAACGATCTTCGGATATTGCATTTGCCGTCAAGTGTTAGTTAAAGGTATGATTGATATGTATGATGTATGTATGAATATGTATGATGTATGATGTATGATGTATGATGTATGAACAATATATGTATGAAATATTGATGGTACGTGAACGCTCTTCGGAGATTGCACATATCGTCAAGGAAAGTATGTAAATGACAGGTATGTTATAATAGCGCGAATGTAGGGAACCGACCCTATTAATATCGGCGAATGTAGGGAACCGACCCTAATAATATCGGCGAAGGTTATAGGGCGGGATGCTCTTTAAAACGCATATGTATGAATGAAAGTATGTAAGTAAGTACGAAAGAAAGAATGAAAGTACGTACGTAAGTAAGTGTGTAAGCAGATATGAAGGTATGTACCTCCGGGTGCATATGCTAGTATGTGAATGTATTGTATGTTGTATGATTAACTAGAACTCACTCAGCGTAGCTGACTTTTAGTATGCACGCAGGCTAATCGACTGAGGTAGTTGGCTTGAGGAAGACACATGGCAGGATCCGAAGAGGCTGGCATCTGGAGATTGTCGTGATGTTTGAAATGCTATGTTTTATGTTATGTTTTTGAAAGACACGTTATGGATGTTGTAATGAATGGTTGCCTTTTATATTATTCCGCGAAAGTTTTTATTAACTCTGATATTTAGAACCGTGTTTATGAGTAAATCCAACACTAAAGTAGGGCTACCGGTAACGGGGCCTTACAATATCCATTTTACCCAACACTAGCCCAACTCATAATAATCCATGTTCGCATTTTATTAACCGAAACTAGAAAAACGGGGTGTTATAAGTCTTTCTCCCTAAAAGAGGTTTCGTCCCCGAAACCTAACTATTACATAAATAAATCTTGATAAAACTTGCGCATCTCATCCTCCGCTTCCAATGTAGCTTCTGATCCCTGCGATGCTTCCATATCACTTTCACTGTGGGTATGGACCTTGTTTTGGAGTTGCTTTTCCTTGCGATCCACTATCTCGATTGGTTGCTCAACGTGGTTCAACTGTTCATATACCTCAATGTCCATTAATGGCACATGAGACGTGTCATCGGCTAGACATTTTCTCATATGAGAGACATGAAATGTAGAGTGAATTCCTTCCAACTCTTCTGGCAAGTCTAGCTTGTAAGCTACTTCGCCCACACTTTCCACAATCTTAAACGGTCCAATGTACCTCGGATTCAGCTTTTCTCTCTTCCTAAAGCGAATAATTCCTTTCCAAGGCGAGACCTTGAGCATCACATTGTCACCAACGCTAACTCAATTCGTCGTCGCTGCTTATCAGCATACGACTTTTGTCTATCTTGAGCAGCTTTCATTCTTGCCTTTTTCTGATCGAACTTTGAAGAACTTTCTTTCACAACTTCTAAACTTCCTATCTCCTTCTGACCAATCTCCCCCACCAAACCGGGGTTCTACATCTTCTACTGTAAAGCATCTCAAACGGTGGCATACCAATACTTGTATGGTAGCTGTTGTTATAAGAGAACTCTGCCAGATGCAGATGATCATCCCAACTTCCTCCAAAGTCTAAAACACAAGCACGTAGCATATCATCAAGGGTTTGGATCATCCTTTCAAACTTTCCATCTGTTTGAGGATGATACGCCGTACTGATGTTCAATCTCGTTCCCATGGCTTTGTGGAACTTCTTCTAAAACCTCGAAGTAAAACGAGTATCTCTATCTGAGACGATCGATAACGGTACTTCATGCTTAGATACGACCTCTTTAATAAATAAGCTGGCTAACGTTTCTGACGAGATTGGTCAAACGGTCCACAATCACCAAGATGGTATCATGATGCTTAGCTGTACGAGGTAGCTTAGTTATGAAATCCATGGTGATGTGTTCCCATTTCCATTCTGGTTTCTCCAAAGGTTGCATCTTTCCATAAGGCTTCTGATGCTCTGCCTTGACTTGTAAACAAGTTAAGCACTTACTAACATACTCTACCACATCATTCTTCATTCCTGGCCACCAATAGTCTCTTTTCAAATCTTGGTACATCTTCGTAGTTCCTGGATGAATCGAATACCTTGACTTATGAGCTTCATCTAAGATTCGACCCCTAAGATCTCCATGGCGTGGAATCCACATACGGTCAAACCTAGTCTTAACACCATGCGTGTTTTCTATCAACTCGTCTTCCTGACCAAAAAATCCTTTCTTTCTTTACTAGCCCCCTCGTCTACCAGCACCTCTAACTGCACTTTGATGATTTCTTCAAAGAGACTTGAATTCATAATCAAATGGTATGACTTAACTGTTGCGATGACTTCTTCATTCTTACGACATAACGCGGTCGGCGACCACATTAGCTTTACCAGGGTTAGTACTTAATATTGCAGTCGTAATCCTTTATCAATTCTAACCACCTCTTCTGCCTCATGTTCAATTCTTTTTATTAGTGCACGGTTTTACGTCTTGAGTCTTTGTAATTATCATTAACGTATTTGTTTTATGTTTAATGTAATAAACAATTAAGTTATTCTCTAGTTCTCTAAATGTAATGTCTAGTTCGTTATAGTTGTGTAGCGAACTAAGCCTTAGCTTATTCTCTCCTGATTCGTTAGAGGATGTTAACGAATCAGTGGGTGATTCGTTAGTTTATTTCGTTTAAGTGTATGTAACGAAGCGAACTCTAGTTCGTTAGGGGATGTTAACGAACTAGGTTCGTCTTCTATTTATAGTGAACCTCTGTTCACGTTTAATTTAAGTTTTAGGAAATATTTAACGAAACTCTGTCCAAACTCTCTCTCAATCTTCATCCTAATATATACAACTATTAATATATACATACTGATAATACATAATACACATATAACACTTAATCATACGTAATTATGAGCTAGATCTATATTAAGGTATTAATCTATTATATACAGATCTGAGATCTGTTATTGTTATTGGATTGATAAACACGGGTTCCAGCAAGTGGTATCAAAGATTTCGGGGCTCAAATTACACTTGATTTGGTGGTTATTAAGAGTATTGGTTTGTTAGTGTTCTGTTTTGGTTGAATTTGGATAAATTTAAAGGTTAATTGAGTGTATTATGGACGAGTTGGATTGGATTTGTGTTGATATGAGTATTGGTAAGGTATTGTGAGTTGGAATTGAGATTTGGATTGGTTTTGAGGTGATTCGGTATTGGTTTGGTTTGTGGCCGAAACAGGGTTCGTGTTTTGGCATAATTGAACTGATAGTCGGAGATAATTGGTTACAAGTTTGGTTGGATTAATTTCGCAATCGAGTTACGAGTGTTTTGGTAGTTTATTTGTGTGATTTGGTTTAGAATTGTGATAGTATTACAGATCTAAGGTTCTGGGTTGATGTTCATCATTTCCAGATTTCTAGAAATCTTTTGTTGAAGATTTGAAGATTCAAAGATGAACATGATTCGCTATCATCTTCATGTTGATTCGCTATCATGTTCCCTTTGATTCGTTATAAACTTCAAGTGATTCGCTAGTCAGTTCGCAATAATTGTGATTCGTGTTATCTAATTCGTTATCTGAGTTAACTGATTCGTGTGACACGCGTCACTTTGGAATTTGTGTTATAACAACCTTTGCCACGTGGCATAAGGCATCAGAGTTTGTAACAAACCGTTGTAACAACCTGATTCGTGATAGTTGACTCACTAATCAACTGTAGTTGGTTCGTTATCTATTTCGCTAAGTCTTTCTTAGTGATTCGCTACTGAATACTTTCTAACTCGAAGGTTCTCTTATCAATTCGCTAGCTAATTCGTTAGTTTGACTTTCTGTTAAATCTGATTCGTTTGACTTTCTGATTCGCTAATTTGATTCGTTAAACTCAATCCTGATTCGATACCAAATCAATCTTAGCTTCGTTAAGGTTTGATTCATTAATCTACTGTTCACAGTTCGCTACAACTATTTACAGTTCGTTAATCTTATTCGCTGGTTGATTCGTTACACCCTTAAATTTTGAAATTTGTCAAAAATGGCTGGTATGTATGCATTAGCTTCTCAAAACATGTTGATGCAATAAATGTTGCAACGTGATACCGAGATAGGTTCACATTCGAAATGTCCAAGATTGATGAAGTTTAGTGACTTTGCCAAGTGGGAACCTCGGTTTCGTGCTCATTTGGGATCTGTTCATCCTGACTGCTCATACTGTCTAGATAAAGTTTATATGGCACCAATGATTGGTGATGATATTATTGGGTATACTCCTAAAGCTGTTTCTCAATACTCACAAGAAGAGAAGAAAGCTTTAGAAATCGAGATAAAAGCTTATTCCACTCTTACTATGGCATTGCCCAAAAATATCTTTCATCAAGTGGGTAGTATCAAGAGATGTGCTTCTTTATTTCAACATCTGCGTATGAGACGTATGTGGAACACAACTGAGAGTAAGAAGTGATGCTCTAGTTTCAGTTTCGAAACTTTAATCTATTGAAGGGAGAAACAGTTGAAGAGATGATTACACGGTTTAATCATTTAATTGCTGAAATGGACAAAATGAAATTGGAAATTTTTGAGACTGATAAAATTGACACTATTAATAATGTGCTTCAAAGTTCTTACTCGACATTTCTAATGGTTTTGAAAGAGAATGACTATTTCTTGAATGAAGACTTGATTGCACTTGAATTTTACAAAAGATTGAAGCTAGAGAATAAGATTCTAAGTGTCAAAAATCCTCCAAGGAAAGTCAAGATCCAGCTTTCTATGGTGGAAATATGCCTCTTAGTTCAACGATCTCTCCAATAAATGTTTTTCTTACTCAGGATGCAAGTGAAAAAGAATCAACTATGTTTAATGATCCAAAAGTATATTTTACTCTGCTGATAATTCTGAATTGTCTGGTGGTTCTGGAAGTTCAACTACTACTAATCCATTTGCTTCACCACCTAGTGTTAATATGAAGGAAGCTGAGCAAAACTTTGCTTTTCTGACAGCTTTCATGTCTTCATATGAAAAACTTAGTAAGTAGTAAGATTGCCACAAGTGATTTAACTGATGAGGACTATGATCAGATAGATCCAGATGATTTGGAGATCATGGATTTAAAGTGGAACATGGCTATGATCGTCCGTAAAGTTAAAAGATTCATGCAGAGAACTGGAAAAGATCTTCTGGCTTTAAACAAGAAATTGGGTTTTGAGAAGTTGAAATTAAAATGCTATAATTGTCAAGAATTTGGGAATTTTGCAAAGGAGTGTGTCAAACCAAAGAAAGAATACACTAGTTCTTGTGGTCAACATCAAAATTCTCTTACACCACGAGGTAGTGATGCTAAAAGAAACCATTTTCTTCTACAACACAAGCAATGTTGGCAGATGGAAATGATTGGTCACAACGGTTACTATGTAATGATGCTCAAGCAAATTTGGCTATGTTTAGATTACATAAAGATTGTCAAGATGCAAGTGGAAGTGAGATGTCTTCTGATAATGATTCTGGATCTGATTCTGATGACTTTTGCGACAAGTCTCCAACAGTATTTGCTTGCATGGCCAAGATCAATGAGGTTAGTCATTCTATCTCTGCTACTTCATCTGTTAAAGTATCATGTGTTAATTGTGAATCTAACAAACCTAAGTTAGAAGCTTCGAAAAATCACAACGATAATCTTTGTAAGAGAAATTGCTTCTCTGAAGGATACTTATCGACAATCTCTTGAATCTCAAATGAGATCTCGAGAAAAGATTGAAGCATTGTCGACAAGTAACCACGATCTCAAAGCTGAGTTATCTGTAAAAATGACGTTTAGTGACCAAAAGTTTCAAGAAATTATGAAACATCGTTCAAAGATAACTGAACTTGAAAATGAGGTTCTTGAGTTGAAGAAAAAACTCGGAAAATTTAGAAATTCTTCTTTTCTGTTGAATGAAATTATTGAAGTATCTGGTAAACAAAAGGATTCAAAGAAAGGAATAAGTTTTGTTGAAATTCCTCCACCTTTTCACAATGATTACAAAATTAATCCTTTTGATAGAAAAGAAGAGGATTTGATTGAAAAAGAATCTGTGATTTCTGAAAAATCTAAACCAGTTAAAACTAAAAAAGAAACTCTTAAGCCTCAAGTTGTTCCTCAAAAACCTCATGTTCAAAGTAACAAAGTCTTTGTTGAGAATGTCGACAAAGTAATTATCGAGGATGTGTTTGAACCTGAGATAATACACAAGAATAAGAATATCCCTATTTCTAATCTTATTATTTGCGAACCTCAAGAATTTGAGGAAGCTGTGTATGGTTCATTCAAGTCTCACATGAAAAAGGAAGAACTGGTGAAAACTAAACCAGTAAAGGCAAAGAAGTCAGATAAACCAAAGATTTCTGATGAGGACTTAATGCGATTTATTAATCCTCCTAGTTCTAAGCCTTCATCGGTTAGAGTTTTTAAATTAAAGGGGATGGACACGATGTTCACAGAAAAATATATTCCAATAAGTATCATTAAACCTGAACTTATTGAGAGTGTCTTTAATCAATGAAACTTCCCATATTCAAGATCTTGAACGTCGATATGCTCAAGTGAAAACATCAGTTCCATCTAACCCATTGACTAAAGCAAAGCAAGCTTTAAAACAAGCTAATAAAATTCATTTTGTGAAGTCAACCGGGACAGATACGATGAAAAGTTTCTCGAACTGTTCTAATTAGATTTCTACTTGAAAAAGAAGTCTGAATTATCTGATGAGTTTGCTAAGAGCATGACCAAAAATGTGAGTCATCATCAACCTTCTGGGTCATTCGTTCCACCTACCTCTCAACATCATCGTGTAGACATGCGAAGCTGTTTTCTTTGCGGTCAACATGGTCATGTAGTGAGGAATTGTAGTCAGAAGAGCTATCAGAATCTTCATTCTTTTATCAAAGACCATTCTAAGCTGGTTCCTTTGGTAAAAGAGATTCTGAAATGACCTGTGTTGTATGCTGATGATACTCATATTATGTTCTCTAATGTGAATCCTCGAAAGGTGATTCGTGTTAATGAAACTCATGGTCAAGTGAAACCTAAGTTTATTCCAACTGCACCGTTATGCAAGAATGAGAATTCAAATGTGGTTCAAGCAGCTTACTTAAGACGAAAGTCTAGAAAGCTGGTAACTTATTCATAAGTGGCTGAACAACAGTTGAAGTCTGTTAAAGTTAATGATCAAAGAGAAAATCAAAAGGTGCCCAAGACTGAGGCCTGGGTTGCCTTTTTGAACTAATCATCTTTATTTTGTGTGTAGGGTACATCCAAGACGGTTTCTGGTGAAAACTGGATAATGGATAGTGGATGTTCTCGTCATATCACTGGGAATCTCAACCTATTAACCAACGTAAGAAATATTCAAGGGGGTTATGTAGCGCTTGATGGGAATTCTTGGGGCATGATCACACAAGAAGGTGAAGTTTCAAATGGGCACATTACTTTTGAAAAAGTAAATTATTGTGACAAGGTGGATCATAGCTTATTAAGTGTATCGCAGATTTGTGATAAAAAGTAAACAACGATATTTACTGACAAAGAATGTCGTATCTTGAAACCAGGTTATGTTATTCCCGAGGACATGGTTGTCATGCGATCACCACGAGGAATATCAAGGTATTTCAAATGGATGTTAAAAGTGCTTTTCTCAATGGTGAACTAAACAAGGAAGTGTTTGTTTTACAGCCTCCTGGTTTTGAAGATCCTGATTATCCAGACCGTGTTTACCGATTAAACAAGGCCCCGTATGGTCTACATCAAGCCCCGAGAGCTTGGTATGGCACGCTTGCCGACCATCTGACTGATAATGGCCACTTTATTTCATAAAACTGTTGGTGACGATCTTCTCCTAGTTCAGATTTATGTCGACGACATTATCTTTGTGTCAACAAACGACACGTTGTGTAAGGAGTTCGAAAAGTCCATGCAAACAAAGTTCGAGATGAGTTCGATGGGAGAGATGAATTTCTTTTTAGGGTTGCAGGTTCACCAGTCTGCTAACAGAATCTTTATTCACCAGACTAAGTATGTGAACTATGTCTTGAGCCGATTCAAGATATCTGCCGGAAAAATCCCTTCTACTCCTCTTCCTGTGGGTCACAATTTATCACCGGATGAATTGGAGGATACCGTTGATCCTACCCTCTATCGTGCCATGATCGGTTCTTTAATGTATCTAACGGCTTCTCGCCCTGACATTATGTTTGATGTTTGTCTTTGTGCTAGGTTTCAAGCAAGTCCACGAGTGGCTCATCTAGCTGCGGTTAAGAGAATTCTTCAGTATTTGAGGGGAAATCCAGACATCGGGTTGTGGTACCCCAAAAATGATACTTTTGATCTTACTTGTTATTCAGACTCGGACTATGGAGGTTGCAAGATCAACTTCAAATCAACGACTGCAGGATGTCAATTTTTAGGAAACCGGCTTGAAACGAGGAACTGTCGACTGCACTTTATTTCATAAAACTGTTGGTGACGATCTTCCCCTAGTTCAGATTTATGTCGACGACATTATCTTTGTGTCAACAAACGACACGTTGTGTAAGGAGTTCGAAAAGTCCATGCAAACAAAGTTCGAGATGATTTCGATGGGAGAGATGAATTTCTTTTTAGGGTTGCAGGTTCACCAGTCTGCTAACGGAATCTTTATTCATAGACAAAGTACGTGAATGATGTCTTTGAGCCGATTCAAGATATCTGCAGGAAAAATCCCTTCTACTCCTCTCCCTGTGGGTCACAATTTATCACCGGATGAATTGGAGGATACCGTTGATCCTACCCTCTATCGTTCCATGATTGGTTCTTTAATGTATCTAACGGCTTCTCGCCCTGACATTATGTTTGTTGTTTGTCTTTGTGCTAGGTTTCAAGCAAGTCCACGAGTGACTCATCTAGCTGCGGTTAAGAGAATATTTCAGTATTTGAGGGGAAATCCAGACAACGGGTTGTGGTACCCCAAGGATGATACTTTTGATATTACTGCTTATTCAGACTCGAACTATGGAGGTTGCAAGATCAACTTTAAATCAACGACTGCAGGATGTCAATTTTTAGGAAACCGGCTTGTTTCCTGGCAGTGTAAGAAGCAGACAACGGTCTCCACTTCAACCGCCTAAGCTGAGTATGTTGCAGCCTCGAGTTGTTGTTCCCAGGTTTTGTGGATACAACAACATCTTCGTGACTACGGTTTGAAGTTTCTTACTACTCCTATTTTGATTGATAATTCTGCTGCAGTTTCTATCACAAAGAATCCCGTACAACATTCGAAAACAAAACATATCGAAATTCGATATCACTTTATACGGGATTGCTTAGAGAAGAAGTTGATTGACCTTGAGAAAGTACATACTGACTTTCAGAAAGCCGATCTGTTTACCAAAGCTTTTGACAAAACACGTTTTCATTTTTTGCTTGGTTTAAACGGATTGAAGACCCTCGCTGATATCCTTAAACAAGGATGACCGTCTTTATTTTATGTCATATTTCTTTTAAAATTTATTTTGGTTTTAAGGGGTGAAAATCTAGAAAATACAAAAAGATTGTGTTTTTCGTTTGTATAGATAAAATCCAAAAACATTAAAAATTTCCTAAAAATACAAAAAGATTGCTTTCTTTTATTTAATGTTTTCCTTTAAAATATTTTGAAAAACCAAAAACATTTTAAAATTTGAAAATCCAAAAAGAATGTATTTTTCAGTTTGGACAGAAAAATCCGAAAATCCAAAAAGACTGTGAAGTTTATTTTGTTTATAAGAAAATTAAAAAAGACAAAAATACTGTGTTTTTAAAGTATATATAGTGAAAAACCAAAAAGATTTTTGCATGCGTTTGCTGAAAATTATTTTAATTATCTACATTTGAAAGGCATGTACGTGTATATGTTTGGTCCTGACATTTACTTGTAAATGATCAGGTTAGCCATTAACCTGATAATGGAAAATAGTTGGGGCGTTCGTTATGCGTTTTTAGATTATTTTCTCGCTGAAAATTATGTCGGTTATTTAAGTTTGTGAAGCATGCTTGCATGTCTTGGTCCTATTACTCACTTGTTGAATTGATAGAACAGCCATTTATTTATAGACTTAAGTTAACTGGGGCGATTAAATTTATCTTTATTTTGTTTTTATGCTCCTCAAAATTTTGAGTTTATGAAGCAAAAAGAGAAAATGTTAGTACATTGATTATCTTGACCCCAAGTCCAGCAAGAAGTAAGCTTAAAAGACTGTGTGCTTAATTGCATTGGTGCAATGGTAGGTCTTAAAACAACCAAGTAGAGTAAAGTATGTGATATAAACATAAAGAAATGCCAAATTGAAAGAGGTGTTAGTCTCTAGAATAGTCTCGGTGAGGATGGCAGAAATGTAATAACCTGTCATACTCAAGCCTTATACTTGTTTGATCAACCAAAAATAAAATAAAGCAAATAACAAGCTTTGAGGTTCTGGACACTATGAGTCTTTATGCGGCTTAACCATCTGGGTATTCATATGCATGAATATTTCATTCGCTTTTAGAGCAAACCCAAAGTCATTAAACTTGATCACTGCTGTACCACGTACAAATCCAAATTACTGACTTGATCAAAATCCGTTGTTAGTCATACATTGTTCCTCCCTTGCGTGCGTCTTAATACCATTAAGAAACGGACCCTAGGGGATACAATGTATGTAAGCCAACAGATGGACTCGTGCATATTCACTCATAGTAAAAGAAAATTATTGCATTGCTCATAAAATTTTATAAAAACAAATTTTGATCAACAATATAACGGTTTAATTCAAGTTGGGGTGATTTGGCAAAAATCAGATTAAGCTTGAACTGAGATTAGAGGCTGATAGTTTATGATATTCTGTGCTATAATTGAACAAATTAATTATATCACAAAAACACTGGAAAGTTTGTTATTATATTTAAGTGGACAACAATATAAAACTGTGATGGAATGGCTCTTTGGTCAATATGATTCTCTGCTCAAACTCAACAAAAAACACAAAAATATGTACTGCTTTTGATAAATCATAGAAAAACACAAAAAGTTATTTTTTTTTTTTGTTTTTAAATGTTTGGATATTTTTTTTGTAAATACATTCTTTAAAATACCAAAAATATTTTTATCTTTCTTTCTTTACATATTATTTAATAATTTAAGTTATGTTTCGTAAAAGTGAAACGTTTTTAAAGTATTCAATTATCGGGATAAAAGATTCTCGATAATTCTTTTAAGTTAAATTTATTCTTTATTTAATTCATTTAATTATTTAGGTTAAAATTAAATAAATTTTTAATTCGTTAAAAGCTAATTCGTTAAGTATGGATAACGAACTAGGTGATTCTTTAGCGAACTAATTTCTAGTTCGCTCACCTATTTTGCTTCCGCACTCTGTAATGAATCACTTCTACTTCGTTATACATATTTAACGAATCAAGACACGATTCATGTCTTGTTCGCTACTCTTACGTAACGAATTGGAATAATAAATTACTTAATTCGTTATTGAAAATTCAAGCGAATCAGGTTGATTCGTACAAAGAGTACCTTGGGTGGCGTGTTAGGCTATATAGGACAGAAACAAGAACCGTCCTTTCACTATTCATCTTCATCCTTACACCTAAAGTCACCTTTTTCAAAATTTTCTCTGATTTTCGACTTTCGAATTTCGATCTTTTACGAATATCTTTGTGTTGCTAAGGTATAGCTGATCATATCTATGTGTATTACGTCAAAAATGCTACTGGTTTATTAGACTAAATATGTGATTTTGTCCTAAGGGTTTTCCCGGCTTGTTAAACCCTGATCAATGGACATTAATCGGTCTTTATCTAGTTGATGTTTAGTCATTTGAAACCGAAAAGTGATTCCGAGACCTTGGGTAGGCCTTAATCAACGATTGATTATCGTTTGCTGGGTTTGATTGAATGACAGTACGTTTAGGGTTTTTAGACTCTGTTTAATTTACTGAGTGTTCTTATTTAAGTTATGGTGTTAAGCCTCAATCTTAGCACCATGTGCTTCAGATTGCTATTCCGAGTTGGACAAATCTGTAGTATTGATTATTCAACGATTAGCATGAGCTAATTGAAGTTGGTTTTGTCCAGTTGACCGTCTGTTGTTCATATTAATTTTGACTTTGACTATGCGAGCCAAAGATCAAGTCTAAATTATTGACCATTCGTTAACCTTAGCGAGTCAAAGATCAAGTCTATTTACATGATAGCGAATCACTTGATTCGTTACTGGATAGTAACGAATCAGAGTGATAATCACACGAATGACATTCATTGTTTTAATTATCAATTAAATTTAAATTACCTTTTGAATTCAATAAATTACTTCAACCATCTAAACGCGTAAATACATTAATTACACACAACATATGGTTTTATTTATTTATATTACTAATACATGTTCTACACTCTATTCAGTAATAATGGCTGATCAAGTAAATCAAGATCCACCGGTTGCTGATCAAGGGAAGCAAGAACAACCACCACAAGAGCAACCACCTCAAGAACAGCAGGATGATGTTATTTTATTACCATTTGATAAGAAACATAACATCTGTGCATATGTTGATCAAGATGTTGCTGATGTTGCTATGTTTGGAGCTATGTTGACTTTCTTAAGACGCTCGGTGATACATTATGCAATGACTGCTCAACCTAAAGTTTATCTAAGTATTATTAGGCAGTTTTGGGATACTGCTGAGTATGTTGAGGAGGAAAAACACATTCGAGCCACGATAAATCAAACTGTTATTATAATTAATGTGGAAGTTGTTCGCCTTGTGCTTCGTTTTGATGTCAATGATGACTATCCAACTGACTTTGACAAACAACTGATCAAGGGTCTGTTCACTCGGTTACGTTATAGTGGAAATGTTGATGAATCTATGCTGAACAAGAATGGTTTATGCCCACCATACAAGTATATTCTACATGTCTTGATTCACTGTATGAGTGGTTGTCGTGGTGGTTTTGACCAATACCGAAGCAGTATACAATCGGCTTTTGTTGCACTTATTCTCAACAAGCCATTTAACTACTCCGAGCTGGTATTCGATCATCTGACAGAACAAGTTCAGCAGACGGACCAGAAGAATAAATTTTTGATGTATCCCTGATTTCTACAGTTGATAATTCACGACCTTATTCCAGCTTTGGTAATTGATCAAACATTGGTGAATGATATGCTTGACTTAGCACACATGACGGTTGACACAGTGCGTAGAATGACAATTTATCGAAATGGAAGGCCACAGGACAAACGAATGATTGGTCATATCATTAATCCTGATTATGTATGTCCTCCCGAGGATCGCTGGATCCATGATGACACGGATTCCGAGCGTGAGGGAGGAGAAGGTGGTAACGATGGTGATGATAGAGATGATGGTAGTAATGAAGGTGGAAATGGTGGTGATGGTGATGCAGCTCTTAGAGAGCAACAGGCCGCAGTTGAAGCTGCATTAGCTGCCACTGTTGCAGCTCAATGAGAAAGAAAGAGAAAAGGCAAGGAAGTGGCAACTGGTGAGCCATCAAAGAAGAGACGTGTAGCTGCTGGGGCTGGAGTAATTATTGGTGTGCCTCAGCCTCGTCAAACAACACCTCAACGCCCGGTAGTTCCACTTACAACCAGCACTCCAGAGATGACTTTGACGACGACGATGGTTCCACATGAGCAGTTGGGTATGATTCCTCAATCAGCTTTAACTGAAATACCTTTGCCGACTGCTACAGTGGCTACAGTTCCTCCAACAATGTCTCTGAGGCCTCCTCCTCCTAGTGATATCTCATTCATGAGAAATACAAGGCCTAGGGACCAATCCAACCTGTTCATCCATCCTTGTATGCTTTGCCACCAAACCGTCAGACAGATATGTTGTTAAATCTTCTTCATCTGTACGAAAATCAAATGTCTGCCAACCGTCAGAATCAAGAACGTTTATTGGAGAATCAACGACGAATGATGAGCTATATTTCATTCGGTCAAAAAGAGACTAAAGAGCTGCGTGCGATTGTTGAGTCTCAGGGGGTGAAGATAAAGGAACAAGAAGATCTAATCTTGCAGTTGACTTGCAAAGAAGATGCTTTAAAGAAACTCAAGAATGATGATCAAGATCCTGACGAGTCTGGTGCAGGTAGTGAGCCTAAACAAGCGCACAGCTCATCTTCCGGTACTTGTACAAGTGGTGGTGATGATTCGAGTAAGCAGATTGTTGTATATCACGACTCAACTGTCGCCAAGCCAATTGAAATGATTGAAGCCAACACTGTGATATTTGTGGATGGATTGGGGGTGGTTAGAAGTGTGGTGAACAGGGATGAGATCGAGGTTGGTGAGTTTGTTGATAGGTCTCTGACACGGGAGCAGATTTCTATACTGCTTGGGTTAAATGACGAATAGTTGACCGTGTTAGAGACTGAGCTAGACATCGAGGTGGTGAATGAGGAAGGTATTTCGGAT
This sequence comes from Bidens hawaiensis, assembly GCF_021521415.1. Lineage (NCBI taxonomy): Eukaryota > Viridiplantae > Streptophyta > Magnoliopsida > Asterales > Asteraceae > Bidens > Bidens hawaiensis. Next base: position 14,477 of record NW_027506079.1, read on the forward strand.
GATCTGTCAGTTCAAATGAATACGGATTTTATTTATGAAGACGAGGATGTTGAGATGGAGGATGTGACTTCTGAGGAGTATCCTGACCTATATCAACACACAAATGTTGATTAGGTGCTCCAGTGTTTAATGAGAATATGGTAAAAGAAGCAGAAGATCATCTCGAAAAGGCATCTAAGGGTAAACAAGTTGCTGACTTTGTTGATAGAAGATTCGACCCGAAGATTGATCCATCCTGGGCTGACATTCATAGCTGGTTTACTCATCAAGACAACAGGATTGGTAAGATTATCAATGCACACAGGTATGTTGAAAAAGAATCACGAGAAGCCATTGCACGCGCCAAAGCCAATCAAAATACTACCTTTAAGCCCGTGTCAAAAGTACAAGGTGACATCGTTTCTTGGCTTTATGATTCTGAATTAAAGGTATGCATTGTGAAATGAGAGAAGGGCGTCCAGTATTACGAAAGGATGTCTGACCTTCTCTCATTACCGATATGGGATGTGCGCACTTTGGTGTATCGTCCGTTTATTAATCGGGGCGGGAATAAACAGGCAAGTTGGTTTCACCAACACCTTCTGTTTGAAGTGAACCACGGGTTCAAATTTTTCAAACCACAGATTCCAATTCGCAAGCGCCTAAATGAGATTGACCCAAAGACAGGTTGGAAGAAGTTGGTTCTTAAGGTAAAACCGCCGAAGACTATGAAGCGTGTGCCAGTGAAATTTATGAACCAACACATTAAGGTATCCTTCAACCGCTGGTACTACGAAAACAAAACCGGCGAGGCCGTCATTGTGTTGGGAAAGGGTTTGAAGACTGAACTGATTAAGATTATCGACCCAATGTGGCTGGTGAATTTAACCGAGACCGACAATGATGTGCTACACAAGATTCAGATTCTGATAGAGCGCAATGAAGACTATGACCTGGCTATGCAACTCCAACGCGTTGTGCGTGTCTGTTATGAAAACGGAATTCATAGTTGCAGAGACTGGCAGTCCAAGAGCTTCAAGTAACTTAAAGACAAAGAGCTCAAGACGAGGGGGTGTCTGTTAGTGCAGGTTTTGCGTCTTGAGTCTTTGTAATTATCATTAACGTATTTGTTTTATGTTTAATCTAATAAACAATTAAGTTATTCTCTACTTCTCTAAATGTAATGTCTAGTTCGTTATAGTTGTGTAGCGAACTAAGACTTAAGGTTATTCCCTCCTGATTCGTTAGAGGGTGTTAACGAATCAGGGGGTGATTCGTTAGTTTATTTCGTTTAAATGTATGTAACGAAGCGAACTCTAGTTTGTTAGGGGATGTTAATGAACTAGGTTCGTCTTCTATTTATAGTGAACCTCTGTCACGTTTAATTTAAGTTTTAGGAAATATTTAACGAAACTCTGTCCAAACTCTCTCTCAATCTTCATCCTAATATATACAACTACTAATATATACATACTAATAATACATAATACACATATAACACTTAATCATACGTAATTATGAGCTAGATCTATATTAAGGTATTAATCTATTATATACAGATCTGAGATCTGTTATTGTTATTGGATTGATAAACACGGGTTCCAACACTTTCTGCTCGAAGAAGTACTCTAAACTCTTATGATCTGTGTAAATGGTGCACTTAGTACCATACAGGTAATGCCTCCATATCTTAAGAGCGTGCACTACTACCGCTAGTTCTAAATCATGTGTCGGATAAGTAATTTCATGGACTTTCAACTCTCTAGACGCGTAGGCTAATACTTTTCCTCGTTACATTAACACGCAACCTAACCCACGATACGAAGCATAAGTACAAACAACCAAATCCTCGTCACCATCGGGTAAAGCAAGGATTGGAGCTTGCGTGAGTCTCTTTTTTAACTCCTCAAATGCCTCTTCTTGAAGCTTATCCCAACTGAATACTATCGACTTTCGGGTCATACCGGTCAACGGTACGGCTATCTTGGAGAAACCTTCGATGAATCTTCTATAGTAGCCAGCTAACCCTAAAAAGCTCTGTATATCAGTCGGATTCTGTGGAGACTTCCAATTTGTCATCACCTCGATCTTAGCTGGGTCCACGGTTGTAACATTCGTCATTTTCGGTCTTTTTTTGTATTTGTATTTGTATCAAAACCCGACCCGATTTGTAAACAAAATCTTTCACTAATATAAAATCTTGGATTTTTATGTTTCATAGTCATCTCTTACTTTTTGGATTTGTTACTAGTTTGTATTATTTAAACCTTTTTTTTTTTTAAAAAAGCACATGCAAGTATTGATACAAAAAAAGGAAAACAAGTTTGACTCCTTCCCTATATAAACAACCCCATCCCCTTCATTTCTTCTTGCTCATTCATCTTCTTTCTCTCTCAAACTAAGAACATTATCTCTAACCTTGAAGGTTCATAATTATCTAACAACAACCTTCTTTAATTTTTGTTTTGTTACTTACTAATTCATATCTTGTGGTACAACATATATAAAATATGCACCCCTTGTTTCCTTCGACTTTCATCTTCTTCGGGAGGTGATATGCTACAAGGCAAGGCTTCATGGAGAACTCTTTGTAGTTCTTGATTATACTATTTTCCTTTAATGCTTTACTAGTCTTATTTATATTGTAAGTAGTTTAGTTTTAATTCATGTTTAAAGAGTTTCATGGTCTTGGGTATGAAGTCACTAGTCTCGGTTTTATCCCGAGATTAGACCCGAATCAAGACCGATCCAAGACCGAACTCTTGTTTACTAGCTTTTGTTTTAAATAGTTTTGTTTACTAGTTTTGTTTAAAATAGTTAAATAAACATGTTTATGAAAGATTTGAACCTTGTAACTTCTAAAACCATTTTGATAGTTCTATAGTATTTGGGAATGTGGAAACCATCCTCGGTATCATTCCAAGTCAAGGACCGAACCAAAACCGAACTAAACCGACTTCACTTGCCTAAGACACACAAGTGTGTTTTTGGCCATCGAAACTCATCTTTTCTTCAAAAATGTATTTTAAACTAATTTTAAGTATTTTAAAAAATTACTTGGTGTGTCGGAATCCAACTTGATCTTATAACAAGCTGGACCGGTGAAACCAAATACTCACTTAACGGACGTTAAGGTTCTTCATAATAGAACTATATACTTGGTTAAGTCTTTCGATTTTATTGAGTTATCTCAAAATATTTTGGAAAGTTAACTTTGAGTTTAGTTAATTATCTAGACCCAAGTTAACAAATCCGAACACTCGATTAAAACCTTGTTTTGGTGTTCATATACCCAAAGGGTCTTGCATTAGTGCATAATAACCCACATAAGTTACTTAACATAGGTTGAGTAATAATTATGAATGAAATACCAATACCCGGTTTCGAGTAAACTTACTTTTTAGAACATGTCTTTAATTTCCCAAATATTTACATTTCTAAACCATAAACTTCCTTTATAACTTTACTTGTCATACTTTACTTTAAACCCTTCCAAGACTACCTACTAACTATTCAATCTAGGTCTTGCTCGTTAACCCGATCTCCGATTATTCACGAATCAATATTTCATGTTACTTAGTTAACGTGAGTACATTTCATCCCCCGTTTTCACTTTTATCTTTTGGGGGTAACATGCTTACTTATTCAAACAAAAATGATTTATATTATACTCATTTCTCAAACCACAAACTTTAGGGTGTATGATGCTAGAATACTTGCTCTATTGTGTGTTATATGTCTCATATGCTTTAGGGTGTATGTTTATTTTTATTTTGTTGTTGAGCCTCATTAAGTATGATCATACGCTCCCCTAACTACTTAGCCTTGTGCTAGTAGAATAGGGCCTTATTATCCAAGTATGTCGGTTGTTACCGATTAGAAAGGATCCTCATTTACATATGTTTTATATACCATGATTGATGCTTTTATTTATAGTCTCATATACGTTTGTGGATTTCGCTCATATTATATATACTCAAAACTATGAAATTGTTCACCAACATACGTGTTGACAAATTTTATTTTATGCATTGTTACAGGTTTGATTATTACTTGAGTTGGAGTTCAAAGACGTCATTCTATTTGATACCGCTAGGATATTAGAAGAATGAACAATATCTATATTTTATATTTTGGTGTTTATTTGTATGAACAGTATGTGTTACTTTGATGATTGAATGAAATTAATGAGTTGATTAAATATTGTCAGTTTAATAGTGTCTTGTGTATTTGTCCAATCACGTTGCACCCCGGCATGTCCCACCGCCTTTGGTCGGGGTGTGACAGATTGGTATCAGAGCCAAGATTATAAGATAGGTGGTTAGACGTAATGGCCTAGTATCGTTTTGCTTTAGGGTCCTTATACGTGTTGCTTATAATGTGTTACCCTACTTGATTGTTCATTACACTTATACATTTAATTGCTTATTTATTTCATTTAATCTTCAAAAAATATACACATGCACACACTCTCATAGTATTCCAAGGTATCCTTACCTTAAAACGCAAAAACATTAGTTTTTATATTGTGTTTTATGGATCACAAACTTAATTTGGATCCCGTTATTTAAGATCTCCTTAAAGGTTGCATTTATATCGGGTTTGTAGCCATCATGGAAAGCGAAACACAATGAAACGACCATTTGACAAAAAGATTCCAAGAATCGAAGGTGATATACTTACCTGGGATGGTTGAATTATAGTGTGCATTTTCTAGGCCTACGAATCGTGTTATACATGTCAATACTTTAAGTTGTCGAATGCAAGCATTCTGGTTGCCTCCTTATATTTTTGGTGTTAAAAATACAAGTTGTTTTTAACATCTCGTTGTAAATCCGTTTTTATTATATGTTATTATCGTTATTTGAGTCACAACAACATAATTAGACGTGGTGGTACGTGCACATGTTCGACTACACCTATTATTTTATACAACTTTATTTGTTGGGATATCAAACCCTGGTGATTTCATGTACGATTTCCCGACTATATATATAAATTTCAAAATCTCAAAACCTCCAATTTTTGAATGACAAAAGTTTGAAACTTATAAATATATATACATTTTTATCTTTTGATGCAAGTATAAAATAGTTTTTACTAACATTCTCATCCTCATAACTCTAAGATTCACAATCAATAAAACCCTACATTAACTCATTTTTATTCCTCATACTTATATCAGTTACCCCAAACCTATACCATTTTTTTTCTTTTATTATTTTAGAATGCCTCCAATCCGTCGCCAACTACGCAAGCCGAGCACCGGTCGTCGGATGGTCGCAATGGTAGCAAAAGAAATCGCCGCTGTGATTCCCGGACTCATAACTCAAATCCAAGCCACCCAACCCACCGTTGCTCAAACCACACCCAACCCCATACCTTTCGCTTTGAAAAACTTCATTAGTGCCAACCCATCTCAATTCTTTGGTACGAGCTGTGCCACCACTTTGTTACAATGGTTCGAGAAAATGGAAAGTGTGTTTACTCTTTTTGAGTGCCCCGAACTCAAAAAGACCACGTATGCCTCTAGCATGTTTGAGAATACCACCCGCACTTGGTGAAATAGCGAGATTTCCACCCATGGAGCGGAAGTAGCTATGGCCAACTCATGGACCAAGCTTAAAGAAGTCATGATGAAAAAGTTATGCCCAAAACATGAACTTCAAAAACTCGAATCCGAATTTTGGGAACTCAAGCAAGAGAGTGGTGACAACTCCACCTACTCCAACCACTTTCAGGAGCTTAGTCTCTTGGTTCCTCACTTGGTCACTCCCCTCGAAAGGGCTATTGACAAGTATGTCAGCGGTTTGCCTATGCAAATCCGTGACCCGGTGATGAGTCGCAACCCGCAAACCCTTCATGATGCTATTACCTTCGCCGATGCTCTTTCTGAAAACCATGTCAAAGACGGTACCCTCTCCATCAAGATAGCTATTGACAAGAGTAAGCCCGAACCAACCCCTCAAGCTAAAGCCGACCCACAACCTCAAGCCATCAACTACTCCAATTCCACCCACCACACCAAAAAGAAAACCAAACCAAACTACCGAAACTATGTTGTCACCCACCCATCACAACCTCAATCTCAATCCCACGCACTCCAAAACCGAAAATCGTATTCCGGCCCGCACCCACTATGTAACACTTGTCAACGTCATCATCCCTCCTACTCTGCTTGTCGCCACTGCACCAAGTGTAACTGCTATGGTCACACTACCGACGTGTGTCGAGAAGCCTCTCGTGGGCAAGCCGCTCCACCAAGGTTTGCCCCATCCAACCAAAATTGTCCCGCTCCTTTTGCTCAAAACCCTCCTTCTCAACCTAGGGCTTGTTTCAATTGCGGAGACCCGAATCACTTCCGCAATGCTTGTCCTCGACTTGCTCTTGTTAACCAAGCCCAAATCATACCCACACCCTACTACCAAACCCAAGCCTACCAAGTTCAAACTTACCAACCCCAAATCCCGCAACTCTTGGCTCCTCCCACTCAACCAATCCAAGCCATGCAAGCCCTTCCTCCTCCACCACATCTGCAAGCCATGAAAGCTCTCCCACCTACTCCAGTTCAACAAGTTAACCACGACAACCGAGGGCGTGCCTTTATGATGAACGCCAACCAAACTCAAGTTGCCAACGATGTGGTGAACGGTACGTTTTTAGTAAATGAGCATTTAGCTTCAATTTTATTTGATACCGGAGCTGATAGGAATTTTGTTTCTTTTAAATTTGAATCTATTCCCGGCGTATCCAGCACTAAACTTTCTCGCCCCTTTTATGTCGAAGTCGAAAATGGAAATTCCATCATCATTGATTCGGTCATTCGCGATTGTATCCTCACACTTTGCAAGCACGAGTTCTCGATCGACCTCATCCCGATGCAAATGGGAAGCTTCGACATCATAGTAGGCATGGATTGGTTAGCTTTGCACCGTGCCGAAGTCGTTTGTTATGAAAAATTCATTCGTATCCCGCTTGTCAATGGCAAAATTCTCAAAGTCTTTGGCAAACCGATCCCCAAGAAACTCAACCTCATGTCTTGCTCTCAATCTCATAAGTACTTGCGCCAAAAGTACGTTCCATTCCTAGCCCAAGCTGTGGTGAAAGATCCAGAAGAAAAGAAAATTCAAGACATTCCCGTTGTTTATGAATTTCCCGGCGTTTTCCCAGAAGACGTCTCTGGTCTTCCACCCATTCGTCCTGTTGAATTTCGAATCGACCTTGTGCCCGGCGTGACTCCCGTAGCCAAGGCTCCTTACCGATTAGCTCCTTTGGAATTTCAAGAGTTATCGAACCAACTTCAAGAACTCTCCGATAAGGGCTTTATCCGTCCAAGCTCTTCTCCTTGGGGCGCTCCCGTCCTCTTCGTGAAAAAGAAAGATGGCTCGTTTAGCATGTGTATCGATTACCGTGAACTCAATAAACTCACCATTAAAAATCGTTACCCTTTGCCTCGAATCGACGACCTCTTTGATCAACTTCAAGGCGCAACTTGTTTTTCCAAAACTGATCTTCGATCGGGTTATCATCAATTGCGTGTTCATGAAGATGACATTCCTAAAACTGCTTTTCGTACTCGGTATGGACATTACGAATTCTTGGTTATGCCTTTCGGATTAACCAATGCACCCGCGGTATTCATGGACCTCATGAACCGTGTTTGCAAACCATTCTTGGACAAATTTGTAATTGTTTTTATCGATGACATTCTTATCTTCTCCAAGACCCAAGCCGAACATGAACATCATTTACGTTCTATTCTCGACCTCCTACGAAAAGAACAACTTTATGCCAAGTTCTCCAAATGTGAATTTTGGTTAAAAGAAGTTCAATTTTTGGGTCACGTCGTCAACGATAAAGGTATTCATGTCGATCCCGCCAAAATCGAGGCCGTAAAAGATTGGAAAACTCCATCCACACCCACGGAAATCCGATCTTTCCTTGGTTTGGCCAGGTATTATCGGCGATTCATTCTAAACTTCTCTAAAATCACGTTACCCTTCACCGCTCTAACTCATAAAGGAGAACCTTATGTATGGGGACCGAAACAAGAAGAAGCTTTCCAAACTCTAAAGCATATGTTTTGCAACGCTCCCGTCTAATCCTTCCCGATGGAAACGACGACTTTGTGGTATTTTGCGACGCATCCAACCAAGGTCTGGGTTGTGTTCTCATGCAACAAGGTCAAGTTATCGCATATGCCTCAAGACAACTCAAGGATCACGAAAAGAATTATACGACTCATGATCTTGAACTTGGTGCCGTCGTTTTCGCTCTCAAAATCTGGAGACATTATCTTTACGGCACAAAGTGTGTTGTATTCACCGATCACAAAAGTCTACAACACATCTTTGACCAAAAAGATCTCAACATGAGACAACGTCGATGGGCCGAATTACTTAGCGATTACGATTGCGAAATTCGCTACCACCCCGGTAAAGCGAATGTTGTAGCCGACGCCCTTAGTCGTAAAGTTAATGTCAAATCCGTCCTGCTTCAGAGCATCATCATCCAAACTGATCTCCAAGACCGCATCTGTCGAGCCCAATGCACCTCCATTGACGAAGGCAATATGTATTATGAAATGTCATGTGGAGCCGAACTTAAACTTGAAACCAAACCCGATGGCTTGCTTTATTTCCTCAATCGTTTGTGGGTTCCCAATCGTGATGAACTTCGTACTTTTATTCTCGACGAAGCTCATATGTCACGATATTCCGTACATCCCGGTGCAGATAAAATGTACTTCGATCTTCGATATATTTATTGGTGGTCGGGTATGACAAAGGACGTAGCACTTTATGTCTCGAAATGTCTTACTTGCTCAAAGGTTAAAGCCGAACATCAAAAACCTTTTGGTTTACTCGACCAACCTCCTATTCCCGTTTGGAAATGGGAAGGCATCGCTATGGACTTTATCACCAAATTGACTCCCACTCAAAGGCAAAATGATAGCATTTGGGTCATTGTTGATCGATTAACCAAATCGGCTCACTTCATCCCGATCCGCGAGAAGTACTCCGTTGAACAACTCGCTCAAATCTATGTTCGTGAGATTGTATACCGCCATGGTATTCCTTTGACCATCATTTCTGATCATGACACTCATTTCACATCCCGTTTTTGGAAATCGCTTCAAGAAGCTTTGGGCACTCACCTCGATCTTTGTACAGCTTACCATCCTCAAACTGATAGCCAATCCGAACGTACAATCCAAACTCTCGAGGATATGCTTCGATCTTGTGTTCTTGATTTTGGTGGAAATTGGGATGCTCATCTCCCACTTATTGAATTTTCATACAATAATAGCTATCATTCTAGCATTGAGATGGCTCCTTTCCAAGCTCTTTATGGTCGTAAGTGCCGTTCTCCGATTTGTTAGAACGAGATTGGTGAAGCCCAAATCACCGGTCCCGAGATGGTACAAGACACTACCAATCGTATCGATCAAATCCACAAAAATCTCCTCGCTACTAGAAGTCGCCAAAAGAGCTATGCCGACAAGCGAAAACCTCTCGAGTTTAATGTTTGCGACTTTGTCCTTCTCAAAATATCCCCGTGGAAGGGGGTAGTCCGTTTTGGAAAGAAAGGAAAACTAGCACCCCGTTTTGTAGGCCCATTCAAGATCCTTGAAAGGATTGGAAAAGTGGCTTATAAGCTTGATTTACCGCAAGAACTTACCGGTGTTCATCCAACCTTTCATGTCTCAAACCTCAAAAAGTGCTTAGCCGAAGGTAATCTCCATATACCTCTCGACGAAGTACGTATCGATGAAACCTTGAAATTGATCAAAAAACCCGTTGAAATCATGGACCGCAAAGAGAAACGAACCAAACGTAGCCGCATCCGTTTAGTTAACGTCCGTTGGGAATCACGGTGTGGCGCTGAATTTATTGGGAACGAGAAGATGAGATGAAGGAAAAGTACCTGCACTTATTTATTACGGATTCTTCTTAATTTCGGGACGAAATTTCCTAAAGTAGGGAAGACTGTAACATTCGTCATTTTCGGTCTTTTTTTGTATTTGTATTTGTATCAAAACCCGACCCAATTTGTAAACCAAATCTTTCACTTATATAAAATCTTGGATTTTTATGTTTCATAATCATCTCTTACTTTTTGGATTTGTTACTAGTTTGTATTATTTAAACCTTTTTTCTAAAAAAAAAGCACATGCAAGTATTGATATAAAACTAGGAAAACAAGTTTGACTCCTTCCCTATATAAACAACCCCATCCCCTTCATTTCTTCTTGCTTATTCATCTTCTTTCTCTCTCAAACTAAGAACATTATCTCTATCCTTGAAGGTTCATAATTATCTAACAACAACCTTCTTTAATTTTTGTTTTGTTACTTACTAATTCATATCTTGTGGTACAACATATATATAATATGCACCCCTTGTTTCCTTCGGCTTTCATCTTCATCGGGAGGTGATATGCTAAAAGGCAAGGCTTCATGGAGAACTCTGTGTAGTTCTTGATTATACTATTTTCCTTTAATGCTTTACTAGTCTTGTTTATATTGTAAGTAGTTTAGTTTTAATTCATGTTTAAAGAGTTTCATGGTCTTGGGTATGAAGTCACTAGTCTCAGTTTCATCCCGAGATTAGACCCGAATCAAGACCGATCCAAGACCGAACTCTTGTTTACTAGTTTTTGTTTTAAATAGTTTTGTTTACTAGTTTTGTTTAAAATAGTTAAATAAACATGTTTATGAAAGATTTGAACCTTGTAACTTCTAAAACCATTTTGATAGTTCTATGGTATTTGGGTATGTGGCAACCATATTCGGTATCATTCCGAGTCAAGGACCGAACCAAAACCGAACTAAACCGAGTTCACTTGCCTAAGACACACAAGTGTGTTTTTGGCCATTGAAACTCATTTTTTCTTCAAAAATGTATTTTAAACTAATTTTAAGTATTTTATCAAGTTACTTGGTGTGTCGGAATCCAACTTGATCTTATAACAAGCTTGGACCGGTGAAACCAAATACTCACTTAACGGACGTTAAAGTTCTATATAATAGAACTATATACTTGGTTAAGTCTTTCGATTTTATTGAGTTATCTCAAAACATTTTGGAAAGTTAACTTTGAGTTTAGTTAATTATCTAGACCCAAGTTAACAAATCCGAACACTCGATTAAAACCATTTTTTGGTGTTCATATACCCAAAGGGTCTTGCATTAGTGCATTATAACCCACATAAGTTAATTAACATAGGTTGAGTAATAATTATGAATGAAATACCAATAACCGGTTTCGAGTAAACTTACTTTTTAGAACATGTCTTTAATTTCCCAAATATTTGCATTTTTAAACCATAAACTTCATTTATTTACTTTACTTGCCATACTTTACTTTAAACCCTTCCAAGACTACCTACTAACTTAAGACCCATTCAATCTAGGTCTTGCTCCTTAACCCGATCTCTGATTATTCACGAATAAATCTTTCAAGTTACTCAGTTAACGTGAGTACATTTCATCCCCCATTTTCACTTTTATCTTTTGGGGGTAACATGCATACTTATTCAAACAAAAATGAATTATATTATACTCATTTCTCAAACCACAAACTTTAGGGTGTATGATGCTAGAATACTTGCTCTATTGTGTGTTATATGTCTCATATGCTTTACATGCGCGAGTGTTTATTTTTATGTTGTTGTTGTGCCTCATTAAGTATAATCATACGCTCCCCTAACTACTTAGCCTTGTGCTAGTAGAAGAGGGCCTCATTATCCAAGTATGTCGGTTGTTACCGATTAGAAAGGATCCTCATTTACATGTGTTTTATATACCATTATTGATGCTTTTATTTATCGTCTCATATACGTTTGTGGATTTCGCTCATATTATATATACTCAAAACCGAAATTGCTCACCAACATACGTGTTGACAAATGTTATTTTATGCATTGTTACAGGTTTGATTATTACTTGAGTTGGAGTTCAAAGACGTCATTCTATTTGATACCGCTAGGATATTAGAAGAATGAACTGTATCTATCTTTTATATTTTGGTGTTTATTTATATGAACAATATGTGTTACTTTGATGATTGAATGAAATTAACGAGTTTATTAAATATTGTCACTTTAATAGTGTCTTGTGTATTTGTCCAATCACGTTGCACCCCGGCATGTTCCGCGGCCTTTGGTCGGGGTGTGACAATGGTAATCCCTTCAGGATTAATCAAATGACCTAGAAATTGGACTTCTCGCAACCAAAACGCGCATTTCCAAAACTTAGCATACAACTTCTCTTTCTTCAGAGTCTCCAATACTTCTTTCAGATGCTCGGCATGATCAGACTCGCTTTTTGAATAAATCAATATATCATCAATGAATAAGATAACTGACTTATCCAACATCGGTCGACACACTCTATTCATCATATGCATAGCCGCAGGAGCATTTGTTAGACCGAAGGACATCACAAGGAACTCTTAGTGTCCATACCGCGTCCGAAACGCTGTTTTAGGGATGTCTTCCTGTTTCACTTTCAACTGATGATAGCCTGATCTGAGATCTATTCGTGAGAACCAACTTGAGCCTTGCAATTGGTCAAACAGATCATCGATCCTGGGCAAAGGATATCTATTCTTCACTGTAAGCTTGTTCAACTCACGATAGTCTATGCACATCCTCATACTTCCATCTTTCTTCTTCACGAACAACACTGGCGTGCCCCAAGGAGAAACACTTGGTCGAATAAAACCCTTGTTGAGGAGTAATTGTAGTTGGAACATCAATTCTTTCATCTCGGACTGCGCTAGACGATAAGGCGCTTTCGCAACGGGCTGGGCTCCTGGTATTAAGTCTATCTGGAATTCTATCTCACGCTCCGGTGGAAACCCCAGAAGATCCTCAGGGAATACTTCTGGGTAGTCGCACACGATAAGAACATCTTTCATTTCTTTCTTCTCGGCTGTAGCATTGACAACATACGCCAGGTAGGCACCACATCGTCGTCTTAATAACCCTTCGGCTTTTATCATCGAAATGACGTTAAGCCCTGAACTTTCCTTATCACCATAACCGTCACCTCACTGCCATCCAAGGAGTTTAGCTTTATTATCATACTCTTGCATACTATCTGAGCTTCATACTCGGATAACCAATCCATCCCCAGAACTACATCGAACCCTCCCAAGGTCATAACATACAACGTAACAGGGAACTCATGTCCCTCTAATTCTATCTTACAATTCTTAACCATTTTCATTATTTTCACCGAGACATCACTAGAGGTTTCTACTATGAAGGTTTCAGACACTCGGCAACATTTCATTTTAGCTAGTTTACTAAATGTCGTAGCTACAAAACTTCTATTCCACCCGAATCAAATAATACCGAAGCAGAAATACCGTTTATTAAAAATGTAACAGTCACAACATCAGGAATCTGCCTAGCTTGTTCCTGGGTCAGCATGTAGGCTCTAGTCCTCGGCCTTGCTTGATTGGCATCCTTCTTTCCACTACGTCCAACTCCACCATCAGTACACTCCCTTGCCATATGACCTGCCTTACCACATTTGTAGCATGCGGGCTTTGCATCACATTCATTAGCATAGTGCCCCACCTTCCCACACTTATAATAGGCATTTGTTCCAAGCCTACACTCTCCACCATGAGCCTTTCCACATTTGTGACAAACATTCGAACTAGTACCCCACTTGCACTCGCCACCGTGCACCTTTCCACATGTCTTGCATGTCTTTCTCTCCCACACCTTCTGCTTTTTATCCTTAAGGTTCCATAACTGAGCAGCTGGTCGCTTGACAGGAGCGACCCATTTCTTATCCTTCTTCTCTTCCGCCACCACGTCATCCACCAACAAGTCATCGTAAACCATTTCTGCGAGCCCTACGACAGAATCAAAAGTACCTGGTCTACCAGGCTAGACCAAGACACGAACTATATGCGGTATTCCTATAAGGTAGCACTTGATCCGCTTGGTTTCAATGTTCACCATGTCTGGCGGTTGAATAAGGTGGTGTATTCGCGGTGTGTCATCTCACCCGTCTTTAGGCTCAAAAACTTCATTTCAACTCTCTCAACCTCCGCATCCGCACAAAACCTCTTCATTACCAACTCCTTCAGATCATCCCACCGCATAGCTTTGATCTCCTCCCGGGTCTTCCTTTGTTCAACAGTTTCCCCCCAGTACATGACTTCATCAAGAAATGATTGGGTGGCAAAACCCACAGCTTGGTCGGGACGACACTCGATAATGCGGATAACCTTGCCCATAGTAGTTATCCATTGGAGAGTAACGTTTGCATCTCCCAAGCCAGTCAGCTTCGGCGGGTCGAAACCTTTAAATGACTTATAGTTGCACCCACCTCAGCCTGTCTTCCCGTCATCAACCTTCACCGACTTAACCACACTTAATTCCTCCTTCTCCTTCTCATCATCCTTCTTACTCTTTCCCCCCGACTTCTCAGAAATCTTTGCTTGACTTCCAGCGGACTTTTCAGGATTCCAAGTCTTCGAAGCAGCTGCTACTGCCTGAACAATGGCAGCTTGAACAGCAGGGTTAAGTTGATACCCTTCGTTGTTACTCGGAGTTCCTCCGGCCGCACTACCTTCTCCCTCAGCGTTAGTACTACTTCTACTGACGGTTCTCGGACAATGCGTGGGCTACCACGACGTCCCGTACGCCCTCCTCTTCCAGCAACTTTTTTATTAGCTCCAGCCATCGTGTTCTATAAAGAAACAAAAACTTCATCACTTAAGGAACCATTTAGTACAAGGATAGTAATGCTAACAGGTAATAACAGTGGCCAGCTGTGATTAGCTGATCACGTTACTTTCCGTGTCCTATACAGTTCCCCTTATGAGTCTATTTGTGATGGTTCTACTTCTAACAGTAAGACAGTCAAACAGTTCACATCATCGTATACTCCTATCCCTAGCAACTAAGCTAGCATACATTGTTTTAATTTACATGTGAAGTTGATCGCGTACTTTACCTTCACTTAACTTGCTTGATTGACACATGGCATTCTCGTACTGGCATCTTCTTTCTTTTCTTACTTTTATCCCATTCTCTGTTCGAGTCCAAAGATGTAGGATGCTTAAATCTCTCGAAATTTTCTCTGATACCAACTTGTAAGCCCCCGTTACCGGTGCCCTACATTGGACGTTGGATTTGTTTGTACACGGTTTTGCGTCTCGAGTCTTTGCAGCTATCGTTTATGTATTTGTTGTCTTATTTATGTAATAAACAATTAAGTTATCTTTGTAGTTCGTTATGCTATAGTCTAGTTCGCTAAGGATGTTTAGCGAACTAGATATATGTTAATATCCCTCCTGTTTCGTTAATGATGTTTAACAAATCAGGGGGTGATTCGTTAAGTTTATTTCAATAAATTATATGTAACGAAGTGAACTCTAGTTCGTTATGGAATGTTAACGAACTAGATTCATCTTCTATATATAGTGGCCTTTGTCCACTGTTAATTTAAGTTTTGAGTGTTAATTATCGAACCTCTGCCCATTTCCTCTCTCTCAAGTTTCCTACTAATATTATTACATATATACAATTAATATATAAGTACATATAACGTATTAACTGACGATCAATGGCAATTACGATCTAGATCTGAGTTAGGTTAATTAGACACAGATCAGATCTCTGTTATAGGTTAACGAGTTCAAACAAGTGGTATCAGAGCTTTCGGTGCTCTTTTGCTCTTGATTTTGATAGTTAATTTGTTTATTACGAGTTTATTAATTGTTATTTTGGTTTCAATTGATAATCGGTTGAAGTTTGATCCAATTGAGTTTGATTTACACTTGTTATGGACTGATTGGATTGGATTTGAGTACGTTAAGGTATTGGGAATTTGTAGTGAACTGGAATTGGAATTTGGTTTGGATTAGTGTGGTTATTGGATTAGACCTGGCTAAGCTTAAAACAGGGGTTTGGTTTTTAGTTAAATCGAATATGAGTTGAGTGTTAATTGAGTTAAGAAATGATGCGAATGGATTCGTGATGTGGTTATAAGTGTTTTGGTAATTTGTTTGAGTGATTTGGTAATGTACAGTGTGAGTAATCCAGATTTGTTTTCTAAGTTTATGTTCATAAATTTTCCAGAAATCTGGAAAATTGTGTTTGAAGGTTTGAAGATTCACGTGGTTCGTTAACTTTTCAGCGTAATTCGTTATCATTTTGGCTAATTCGCTAATAACATTAGCTAATTCGTGAACCAATTCGCTACGTATTCTAATTCGTGTTACCTGATTCGTGTGACACGTGTTTCACCTCGGTAATTGTTTTATAACAACTTTTGCCACGTGGCATTTGTTGTCAGAGGGTTGTTACAACCATTGTAACAACTGTTTGATTCTTTATCAACTGTAGATGATTCGTTACTTAATTCGCTAAGGCTACACTTCGTGATTCGTTATATAGAATCACTTGATTCGTTGACTACTTGATTCGCTATTTGACTTAATTCGCAAACCAGTTCATTATAAACTATTTTCAATTCGTCAAAGTTACTGTTTTTAATTCGTTGATCATCTGATTCATTGCCCATCTGATTCGTTGATCATCTAATTTGTTACCCATCTGATTCGTTGATCATCTAATTTGTTGACCATCTGATTCGTTGATCATCTAATTCGTTGACCGTCTAATTCATTGATTTATTTATGATTCGTTACTTGTTCAATCTTAACTTCGTTAAGTTGTGATTCGTTAATTACTGTTCACAGTTCGTTACAACTCTTCACAGTTCGTTAATCTTATTTTCAACTTTAACCCTTGGAGTTTGAAAATATTTTCATTTAACATGGCTGGTATGTATGCACTAGCTTCACAGAACATGTTAATACAACAAATGTTGCAACTTGATACTGAGATAGGCTCACATTCGAAATGTCCAAGGTTGATGAAATTTAGCGATTTTGCTATATGGGAACCCCGTTTCCGTGCTCATTTGGGTTTTGTTCACCCTGACTGCTCATATTGCTTAGATGAGGTATATGTTGTTCCAATGATTGGAGATGACACTATTGGTTTTACTCCTAAATCTATTTCTCAATATTCACAAGAAGAGAAGAAAGCATTAGAGATTGAAACAAAGGCTTATTCTACTCTTACTATAGCTTTACCTGAAAACATCTTTTACCAAGTGGGTAGCATAAAGATATGTGCTTCTCTATTTCAACATATGCGTATGCGAAGTATGGGAAATACAGCTGAGAGTAAGAAGGTAATGCTTAAGTTTTAATTTCGAAACTTTAACTTGTTGAAATGAGAAACAGTTGAGGAGATGACTACTAGGTTTAATCACTTGATTGCTGAGATGGACAAAATGAAATTGGAAACTTCCAAGGTTGACAAGATTGACACTTTCAAGAGTTCACTACCAAGTTCTTATTCTTCGTTCTTAATGGTTCTGAAAGAGAACAACTATTTCTTGAATGAAGACTTGACTGCAACAGAATTCTTGCAAAATATTGAAGCAAGAGAATACGATCTTAAATGTCAGAAGTCTTCCAAGGAAAGTCAAGATCATGCTTTCTATGGTGGTAGTATGCCTCTAAGTTCAACTATTTCTCCAATCACTGCGTTTCTTACACAACATGCAAGTGAAAATGAAACAACCATCTATAATGATCCAAGAGCATGTTTTTACACTGCTGGTAATTCTGGATCACCTGGTGTTTCTGTTGGGTCTGGAAATTTATCTACTACAAATCCATTTGCTCCACCACCTAGTGTAAACATGAAGAAAGCTGAACAAAATTTTGCTATTCTGACAGCCTTCATGTCTTCATATGAAAATTTGGTGAGTTGTAAGATAGCCACAAGTGATCTACCTGATGAAGATTATGATCAAATTGATCCAGATGATTTAGAGATAATGGACTTGAAGTGGAACATGTCTATGATTGTTCGTAAAGTTAAGAGATTCATGCAAAGGAATGGTAAAGATCTTCCTGCCTTGAACAAGAAATTGGGATTTGACAAGTTAAAAGTGAAATATTACAATTGTCAACAGTTCGGGCATTTTGCAAAAGAATGTGACAAGCCGAAAAAGGAGTATACTGGACCTCATGGTTAAAGTCAAAATTCTCTACACCATGAGGTAATGATGCTGAAATGAAACCGTCTACTTCTGGGTCACAAACAATGTTAACTGATGGAAATGATTGGTCACAAAGACTAATGTGTAATGAGAATCAAGCAAATTTGGCTATGTTTGAGCTAACTAAAGGCTTTGAAGATACAAGTGGAAGTGAGCTGTCCTCTGACAATGATTCTGAATCTGATTCTGATAACTCTTGTGATAAACCTCCAACTGTTTTGCTTCCATGGCCAAGATTAACGAGGTTAGTCATTCTATCTCTGCTACTTCATCTGTTAAAGTAACATGTGTTGAATGTAAAACTAACCAACCTAAGTTAGAGTCTTTAAAGAATCATAATGATAATTTAGTGAGAGCAATTGCTTCACTAAAGGATACTTGTCGACAATCTCTAGAATCTTAAATGAGATCTCGTGAGAAGATTGAAGCATAGTCGACAAGTAACCACTATCTCAAGGCTGAGTTATCTGTGAAAATAACAATTAATGATCAAAAGTTTCAAGAAATCTTGAAACATCGTTCAAAGATAACCGAGATTGAGAATGAGTTTCTTGAGATAAAGAACAAGTTGAGTAAATTTCGAAACTCTTCCTTTTTGCTATAAGAAATAATTGAAGTGTTTGGAAAGCAAAAAGATTCAAAGAAAGGTATAGGTTTTGTTGAAATTCCACCACCTTTTCACAATGATTATATAGTAAATCCTTTTGCTAAAAGAGAAGAAGAGGTGATTGTGAAAGAACCTGTGATTTTAGAAAATGCTAAACCTGTTAAAACTGAAACTGTTAAAACTCAACTTGCACCTCAAAAACCTCACGTGGAAAGCAACAAAGTCTTTGTTGAAAATGTTGACAAAGTAATTATTGAGGATGTGTTTGAACCAGAGGTAATACACAAAAACAAGAACATTTCAAGTTCTAATCATATTCTCTATGAGCCTCATGAATTTAAGGAAGCTGTGTATGGTTCAAACAAGTCTCATATGAAAAAGGAAGAACAAGTGAAAGTCAAACCTGTGAAGGCAAAGAAGTCAGAAAAACCAAAATTTCTGATGAGGACTTGATGCGTTTCATTAATCCTCCTAGTTCTAAGCCATCATCTTCTAGAGTTTTTAAGTTAAAAGGGATGAACACAATGTTTACTGAAAAAGATATCCCGATTAGTATCATTAAACCTGAACTAATTGAGAGCGTCTTTTACAGTGAAACTGACAAGTTGAAAGAGTTGGAACGTCAATATGTTTGTGCCAAAACATCGAACTCATCAGACCCATTAACTAAAGCAAGACAATTGTTAAAACATGCTAAAAAGGTTCAGTTTGTAAAATCTATTGGAACAGATACATTGAAAAGTTTTTCCAATTGTTCTAACCTTGACTTTTATATGATTTTATGAAAAAGAAGTCGGTAACTTCTATTGATTTGGCCAAACGTTTCACTGAAAATGTAAGTTTTCAACCTTCTGTTGCATATGTTTCTACCAAACCTCCACATGGTCATGTTGACATGCGATGTTGCTTTTTATGTGGTCAACAAGGTCATGTAGTGAGAAATTGTGGTCAACAGAAATTTCAGAATCTCCATCCTTTTGTTAAGGATCATTCAAAACCAGTTCCTGTGATAAAGGAGATTTTGAAACGACCTGTGTCGTGTAAGGATGATACACACATTATGTTTTCAAACGTGAATCCTCAAAGATAATTCATGTGAATGAAATATATGGTCAAGTGAAACCATAATTCATTCCAACTGAGCCCATATGTAAGAACACGAATTCAAACATTGTTCAAGCTGCTTATTTAAGACGAAAGTCTAAGAAGCAGTAACTTATACTCAAGTGGCTGAACAACAGTTGAAATCAGTTCAAATTAATGATCAAAGAGAAACTCAAAAGATGCCCAAGATTGAGGCCTGGGCTGCCTTTTTGAACTAATCACTTTTATTTTGTGTGTAGGGAACATCCAAGACCATTTCTGGTGAAAACTAGATAATGGATAGCGGATGTTCTCGTCATATCACTGGAAATCTCAACCTATTAACCAATGTGAGAAATATTCAAGGGGGTTATGTAGCGTTTGCTGGGAATTATGGGGGCAAGATCACACAGGAAGTGAAGTTTCGAATGGTCACATTACTTTTGAAAAGGTCAATCACTGTGACAAGGTGGATCATAATTTATTGAGTGTGTCGCAAATCTGCGATAAGAAGTACACCACGATATTTACTGATAAAGAGTGTCTTATCTTGAAACCAGGATATGTTATTCCCGAGGACATGGTTGTCATGCGATCACCACGATCAAATGATATCTATATCTTAAATATGAGTTCTAAAGTATCAACGTCTATCGAAACATGTTTTGTCTCCAAAGCAACCGAGAAGGATTCTATTCTATGGCATCGTAGAATGGGTCACATACATGTTCGTAAGATGAATTATATAATGGCTAATGACTTAGTTGAGGGTGTTTTGTTGAAGAACTTTGAGTTATATGATCACTGCGTTGCTTGCAAGAAGGGCAAGCAGAAGAAAAAAGTCTCATCCTTCTAAGTTATTGAATTCCATTGATACTCCTCTTAAACGAATTCATATGGATTTGTTTGGTCCAGTGAATCTTGCGAGTATTTCTGGGGATTGGTATTGTCTTGTTGACACTGATGATTATTCAAGATACTCATGGGTGTTATTTATGAGTTCGAAAGATCAAACGCCCGTTTTGGTACAAAACCTTATCACTAAGATCGAATCACTATACAAACACAAGGTGAGGAGAATTCGAAGTGATAATGGTACTGAATTCAAGAACACTTTGTTGGATTTCTTTTGCAATCAAAAAGGAATTCACCAAGAATACAGTGCATCCTATGTACCACAACAAAACGGTGTTGTTGAACAAAAGAATAGAACTTTGATTGAAGCTGCAAGAACTATGCTTGCTGATTCTAAGCTTCCTGTTCAATTATGGAATGGGGCGGTGAATACAGCTTGCTATACGCTTAATCGGGTTTTAACTGTTAAACGACTCAAGAAGACAAGTTACGAGCTTTTAAACAATCGAAATCCTAACTTAAAGTATTTGGAACCTTTTGGGTGTCCTTGTACAATGCTGAAGAAGGATGCGGGAAAATTTGAAGAAAAAGCTATCGAATGTTATTTCTTGGGATATGTATCTCCAAAGAAACGAGTATTTAATTTCACTTCTGTTTGTGTTGAGGAATGGTATCATGTGGACTATCAAAAGTACACCACTCCTCCTCAAGGGAAAGGTCTCGACTGGATGTTTGACTATGATGGCTTATTTAATTCATTTACTCCATCAACTGAGAACATAGATGAAGATCTGGTTCGAGCATACTTTGAAGATCATTTGGCTATTCCAAGATTTTTAAGTTCTAATGATGTTGAAGCTCCAACTTCTGCTCCAACTGAAGATCCATGTGATGATAATCAGGTTGATAATGTATATACTTCTTCATCCGATGACAGTCAAGTTGATGAACCGGTTATTGGACTTGACAGTGATAATGTTTCATCTCCTGGACTCTGTGAACATTACACTAACGTATTTGATAATGTTGTTGTTCCTGAGAATCCCACTCTTCGGATTCATGGATATCATCCACAGGAAAACATCATTGGAGAACTTTATGTGGGCGTACAAAAACGTCATCAAGTTGCTTCGTCAAGTGAGAATAACGTATTGTGTGCATATGCTGATTTACATTCATAGGGAATTGTAAATCTTGCAAAATTCACTTGCTTTCTATCTCAAGTAGAACCGACAATAGCTCGTAAGGTACTTGAAGATCCTTCTTGGGTAGAAGCTATGCAAGAAGAACTACAGCAATTTGCACGTTTGGGTGTTTGGGATTTAATTGACAAACCTGCTAGAGTCAAGAAAGCTATTCCGACTAAGTGGGTATTTAAGTGTAAGAAAGACGATCGAGGGGTGAATGTGAGAAACAAGGCACGCTTAGTGGTGCAAGGTTTTCATCAGCAAGAGGGTATTGATTACACAGAAGTATATGCTCCAGTTGCAAGATTAGAGTCGATTCGAATCTTTCTTGCATATGCTGCTTATAAGAATATTAAGGTTTATCAAATGGATGTTAAAAGTGCTTTTCTCAATGGTGAACTACACGAGGAAGTGTTTGTCCTACAGCCTCCTGGTTTCGAAGATCCTGATTATCTACACCGAGTTTACCGATTAAACAAGGCCCTGTATGGTCTACATCAAGCCCCGAGAGCTTGGTATGGCATGCTCGCCGACCATCTGACTGATAATGGATTCAAACGAGGGACTGTCGACTGCACTTTATTTCATAAGACTCTTGGTAATGATCTTCTTCTAGTCCAGATTTATGTTGACGATATTATCTTTGGGTCTACAAACGACACGTTGTGTAAGGAGTTCGAGAAGTCCATGTAAACGAAGTTCGAGATGAGCTCGATGGGAGAGATGAATTTCTTTTTTGGGTTGCAAGTTCACCAGTCTGCAAACGGAATCTTTATTCACCAGACCAAGTATGTGAACGATGTCTTGTGCCGATTCAAGATATCTGCCGGAAAAATCCCTTCAACTCCTCTCCCCTTGGGTCACAATTTATCACCGGATGAATTGGAGGATACCGTTGATCCTACCCTCTATCGTGCCATGATCGGATCTTTAATGTATCTAACGGCTTCTCGCCCCGACATTATGTTTGTTGTTTTTCTTTGTGCTAGGTTTCAAGCACCCCGAGTGACTCACCTAGCTGCAGTTAAGCGAATTCTTCAGTATCTTAGGGGAAATCCAGACATCGGGTTGTGGTACCCCAAGGACAATAACTTTAAGCTTACTGCCTTTTCAGACTCGGGCTATGGAGGTTGCAAGATCAACTTCAAATCAACGACAGCAGGGTGTCAATTTTTAGGAAACTGGCTTGTTTCCTGGCAGTGTAAGAAGCAGACAATGGTCTTCACTTCAACCGCTGAAGCTGAGTATGTTGCAGCCTCGAGTTGCTGTTCCCAGGTTTGGTGGATACAACAACAACTCCGCGACTACGGTTTGAAGTTTCTTACTACTCCTATTTTGATTGATAATTCTGTTGCTATATCTATCAAAAAGAATCCCGTACAACATTCAAAAACAAAACATATCGAAATTCGATATCATTTTATACGGGATTGCTTTGAGAAGAAATTAATTGACCTTGAGAAAGTACACTGACTTTCAAAAAGCCAATCTATTTACCAAAGCTTTTGACAAAACGCGTTTTAAATTTTTGCTTGGCTTAAATGGATTGAATACCCTCGCTGATACCCTGAAACAAGAATGACTATCTTTAATTTCTGTTACTTTTTATTTTAAAATTTATTTTGGTTTTAGGTTTTAGGGGGTGAAATTTTAGGAAATACAAAAATATTGTGCTTTTCGTTTGTATAGATAAAACCCATAAACATTAAAAATTTCAAAATCCAAAAACATTAGAAAATCCAGAAAAATCAAAAATATTGTGATTTCTTGTCTTTACTGTTTTTCTTAAAATATTCTGAAAAACCAAAAATATTTGAAAATTTGAAAAGTCAAAAAGATTGTGTTTTCAGTTTGTACAGAAAAATCTGAAAATCCAAAAAGATTGTGAAGTTTATCTTGTCTATAAGAAAAGTGAAAAGGACAAAAAGATTGTGTTTTAATGTATGTATAGAGAAAAACCAAAAAGATTTTTGCATATGTTAGCTGAAAAGTATGTCAATTACCCAAATTTGAAGGACATGTACTTGTACATGTGTGGTCCTGACATTTACTTGTAAATGATTGGGTTAGCCATTCACCTGATAATGGAAAGTAATTGGGGCGTTCATTATTCTTTTTTGATTATTTTTCTCGCTGAAAATTATGTCGGTTATTTAAGTTTGTGAAGCATGCGTGCATGTTTTGGTCCTATTATTCACTTGTTGAATTGATAGAACAGCCATTTGTTTATAGACTTAAATTAACTGGGGCGATAAATTTATCTTTATTTTGTTTTATGCTCCTCAAAATTTTGAGTTTTTGAAGCAAAAAGAGAAAATGATAGTACATTGATTATCTTGACCCCATATCCAGCAAGAAATAAGCTTAAAAGACTGTGTGCTTAATTGCATTGGTGCATTGGTAGGTCTTAAAACAAACAAGTAGAGTAAAGTATGTGATATAAACGTAAAGAAATGTCAAATTGAAAGAGATGTGAGTCTCTAGCAAAAGTCTCGGTGAGGATGGCAGAAATGTAATAACCTGTCATACTCAAGCCTTATATTTGTTTGATCACCCAAAAATAAAATAAAGCAAATAACAAGCTTTGAGGTTATGGACACTATGAGTCTTTATGCGGCTTAATCATCTGGATAATCATATGCATGAATATTTCACTCGCTTTTAGAGCAAACCCAAAGTCATTAAACTTTATCACTGTCGTACTTCGTACAAATCCAAATTACTGACTTGATCAAAATCCGTTGTTAGTCATACTTTGTTCCTCCCTTGCCCGCGTCTCAATACCATTAAGAAACGGACCCCAGGGGATACAATGTATGTAAACCAACAGATGGACTCGTTCATATTCACTCATAGTAACAGAAACTCAATGCATTGCTCATAAGTCATTATAAAATTCAAATTTTGATCAGCAATAGAATGGTTTAAGTCAAGTTGGGGTGATATGGCAAAAATCAAATTAAGCTTGAACCGAGATTAGAGGTAGATAGTTTCTGATATTCTGTGCTTTAATTGAACCGTTAATCATATCTCAAAAACGCTTGAAATGTTGTTATTAGATTTAAGTGGACAACAATACTAATGACCGACTTAACACTATTCACAATATCGCTGAAACATAAAGCTGTGATGGAAGGGCAATTTTGTCAATATTATTCTCTGCTCAAACTCGACAAAAATTACCTATTTATTCATTTTTTATTCATTTAATTTCTTTATTTATTTAAAATTAAATAAAGCATAATTCGTTAATTGTGAATAACGAATTAGGTTGTTTTAACAAACTACATCCTAGTTCGTTCTCCTAATTCGCTTCCACACTCTGTAACGAAACACACCCAATTCGTTATGCATATTTAACGAACTAGCCATGAATTAAATCTACTTCGTTATGACACGTATTTAATGAACTTAACCAATCAGGTGATTCGTTAGTTCAAAATTTAAACGAATCATCTAATTCGTTACCTTGGAAAGCGTGTTATGTCAGACTATATAGGGAATTGTGAAGGTGATTTGTCACACTATTCACCTTCATCTTCCTTACTTGCAAAGTTACTCTGCTCAAATTTTTTAGAATCTTTGATTTTCATTGTTCTGTGTTTTGATCATATATTAGTGCTCGTAAGGTAATCCTGATTACAACGTAATCATTTTCGTTAAATCTTATAAGGGTTTGATGGGTTAATTATAAGGTTTTGTTATCGGATGTTTGAGGTTTCTTTGAACCTTGATCTATATACTATATTACAAGATATATACCTTAAATTTGTTACCATTATCCATGGTGTTATTTAATTATGTTTTGATTACTGATTGACAAGCTAATTATGTATGGTTATTATCGGGGTTTTATACTATGGTTAAAAGCCTAACTTAATAACTGTATTCAATGTTTTGAACCCTCAAATCGTTACCATTTGAGTCGCAATGGGTTTCCGAGACCTTTATGGTCGTTTGTTGGGCTACTCATCGATAATTATGGAGTAATCGATTTTGAAATTGCTCGTTTGACTTCTGGTTTTCTTGGTAAATTTTGACCTTGACCACAAAAGTCAAAGATTAAGCCATTTTTGGCCATTCGTTATACTTAGAGAATTGGAACGCATTTGTGTCCAATTCGTTAAGTAAATCACACGAACTAGAATAGCGAATCATTTTCTTAACGAATAAGATGTGTATTCGTTAACTTATAACGAATTAGTTGTTATTTATAACGAACTAGAGATTAATTCGTTATCTTTCAATAGTATTTAGCTAATTCTTAATTCGTTACATATGTACTTTATAGCGAATCAGATCTTTCGTTATACTATTTAACGAATCAGTCTGATTCATAACGGATGACATGTTTTCCTTTTAATTTTATATTCAAACAAATTTCACTTTTTATTATTTGAGTATTATTATTTAATTATAATTCTCATTATTTTTCGGGTTTATTTATACAGTTCAATGGCTGATAACGTTGCTCAAGACCCGCCTGTTGATGCACCACAAGATCAACAGGCTCAGGATGTCTCTTTGCTTTCTTTTGATACACGGCATAACGTTTGTGCATTCGTTGACACAAACTTTCCTGATGAAGATGTCTTTGGTGATATGCTGGGATTTATACGACGTTCTCGTATCCATTACGCTGTTACTGCCAATCCGGATATTCGGTTCATCATTATTCGCCAGTTGTGGAACACTGCTCATTATGTGGAAGCTGAGGACCATATTGCTGCTGAGGTTAACAACAAACCAGTTGTCGTATCTGTTGAAACTGTTCGAAGAGTATTACGATTCGATGGCACCATTGATGATCCAAGCGAATACCACAAGGATCTGATTAAGGACTGTTTGGACGATTGTTTTATGATAGTAGTCTTACTGCGTCAATGTATAACAAGGCATACTTGTGCCCCCAATACAAGTATTTACTTCATGTTCTTACTCACGGCCTTGGTGGACGAAAGGCTTGGTTTGACGAATGCCGCATTATGCTCTAATCGGCATTTGTTGCACTTGTTTTGAACAAGCGTTACAATTTTTCTGAAATGATCTTCAATCATTTGAAAGAGAATTGCATTCCTGGAAAATGACACATGAAGTTTTTGATGTATCCGCGTTTCGTTCAATTATTTGTGAACGATGCTATCAGAGATTTGGTGCTCGACCCGAATGATGTGAACGATAAGGTTATTCTGGAAAACATGAAGGCAGACACCATGAGAAGAATGAAACTGTACCGTCAATCTCATTCTCCCAGAATTAAAAGATTGATCGGTCATCCAGCAAATCCTGATTATGTATGTCCTGACAATGATCGCTGGATCCATGATGATTCGGATTCCGAGCATGAGGAGGGACCAGGTGGGAACGAGGGTAATGATGGTGATGATGATGCAGGTGGCAATGATGGTGGCAATGGTGGTGCTGGTAATGTTATGGGTGTTTCTCCTACTTTACAACCTGCTGAGGTTGAAGCAGCTTTAGCCGGTGCTATAGCTGCTCATCATAAAAGGAAAGGAAAGGGATTGGTGAAAGAAGGTTCATCAAAGCGTTGAGTGTCGGCTGGAGCTGGCATCTCGTTTGGAGTTCAACCTCCATGGTCGTCCACACCTCAACGCCCGGCGGTGACGCTCACTACTAGCACCCCGGAGTTTACCTTGACGACTACGCTTACGTCGGATCCACAGCTTGGTATGATTCCTCACTCAGTATTATCTACTATACCAAGGCCGACGACTGCTACTTCGGTGGTTCCTCCTACACCAACAATGATTCCTCCACCAGATATTTCATTTATGAGGCTTATTCGTCCTATGGGACCAGTTCAGCCTAATTCCTCCTTCTTTTGCTACATCACCTCACGATCAGCAGATGAGCATGGTTTTGAGTCTCCTACATTTGTATGAAAATCAAATGTCTGCGGATCGTATGAATCAAGAACGTATGATGGAGAATCAGAAGAAGCTGCTCAACTATGTTTCTTTCTGTCAAAAAGAAACGAAGGCCTTTCGTGAGATTGTTGAGTCTCAGGGGGTGAAAATCAAAGAACAAGAGGAGCTTATTTTGCAACTTACGTGCAAAGATGATGCGCTGAAAAAGCTCAAGAATGATCATGAGGATCCGGACGAGTCTGATGCTGGTGGTGAGGCTAAAAAAACTCAAGACCCAGCCTCCGGTGCAGGTACGAGTTCTGTTGATGATTCAGGCAAGCAGGTTATTGTTTATCATGATTATTCGGCTGGAAAACCGATTGAGATGATCGAGGCCGATACGGTTATTTTTATTGATGGTGAGGGGCTGATTAGAAGCATGGTTAATGCTGATGAGATAGCTGTTGTGCAGTTTGTTGAGAGGTCGCTGACACGAGAGCAGATTGCTATTTTGCTTGGTCTATATGAAGACGAATTGACCGTGTTAGAAGCTGAGCCCGATATTGAGGTAATTAATGATGATGAGATCTTAAATGATCCAAATGTTGAGATGAGTAGGGGCTTTATTTATGAGAATGAGGAGGTTGAGGTTGAGGATGTGACTGTTGAGGAATACCCTGATCTGTTTTAACATACCAATGTTGATCAGGGTGCTCCTATATTTAATGAAGAAACTGTTAAAGAAGTAGAAGATCATCTTGAGAAGACGTCCAAAGGAAAGAAGGTCGTTGATACAAGATTTGACTCACTTGAAAACCCTACTGATGATGACATTCTTCGATGGTTCAGACACAAGAAAGTCGGTAAGATCATCGAGGCATTTTGGTATGTGGATCAGGAACAGAAAAAAGAAGCTGCTGCACGTGGCAAAGCCAACCAGAAGACTACATTTAAGGTTGTGTCGAAAGTACAAGGTGATATTGTTTCTTGGTTTTTTTATTCTGATCTGAAAGTGTGTATTATCAAATGGGAGAAGGGTGTCCGGTACTAAGAAAGGATGTCTGATGTTCTCTCATTACCGAGATGGGACGTACGTACTCTGGCGTATCGTCCATTTATTAATCATGGAGGGAATCATCATGCAAGTTGGTTTCACCAACATTTATTGTTTGAGGTAAACCATGATTTTAAATTTTTTAAGCCACTGATTCCAATCCATAAGCGTCTCGATGAGATTGACCCAAGGACAGGTTGGAGAAAGCTGGTCCTTAAGGTAAAGCCGCCGAAGACGATGAACTGTGTGCAAGTGAAGCCGATGAATCAACATATTTATTTATCTTTCAACCGCTGGTATTACGACAATCGTACTGGCGAGTCCGCATTGTCCTTCGTAAAGGTTTAAAGACTGAGCTAATCAAGATCATCGATCCGATGTGGTTAGTTAATCTAACTGAGTCCGACAACGACGTTCTACACAAGAATAACATATTGATCGAGCGCAAATAAGACTATGATCTGGCTATGCAGTTCCAACGCTTGGTGCGTGTATGTTATGAGAACGGGATTCATAGCTGCAGAGATTGGAGGTCCAAGCGCTTCAAGTAAAGTAAAGTAAAGACAAATAGCTCAAGACGAGGGGGTGTTTGTTAGTACACAGTTTTGCGTTTCGAGTCTTTGTAGCTATCGTTTATGTATTTGTCGTTTATTTATGTGATAAACAATTAAGTTATCTTTGTAGTTCGTTATTCTATAGTCTAGTTCGCTAAGGATGTTTAGCGAACTAGATATAAGTTAATATCCCTCCTGTTTTGTTAAGGATATTTAACGAATCAGGGGGTGATTCGTTAATTTTATTTCATTAAAGTTTATGTAACGAAGTGAACTGTAGTTCGTTATGGAATGTAAACGAACTAGATTCATTTTCTATATATAGTGGCCTTTGTCCACTGTTAATTTAAGTTTTGAGTGTTAATTATCGAACCTTTGCCCATTTCCTCTCTCTCAAGCTTCCTACTATATTATTACATATATACAATTAATATATACATACATATAACGTAAATAACGATCAATGGAAATTACGAGCTAGATCTGAGTTAGGTTAATTAGACACAGATCAGATCTGTGTTATAGGTTAACGAGTTCAAACAGGATTTACTCATAAACGCAGTTCTAAAGATCGGAGTTAATTAAAACCTTCGCGGAATAATATAAAACTTCAACCATTCGTTACAAATATCCATAACTTTGTCTTTTAAACATAACATAAAATATAACATTCAAAACATCATGACTTGTAGTTGCACCCACCTCGGCCTGTCTTCCTGTCATCAACCTTCACCGACTTAACCACACTTAATTCCTCCTTCTCCTTCTCATCATCCTTCTTACTCTTTTCCCCCGACTTCTCAGCAATCTTTGCATGACTTCCAGCTGACTTTTCAGGATTCCAATTCTTCGCAGCAGTTGCTACCGCCTGAACAATGGCAGCTTGAACAGCAGGGTCAAGTTGATACCCTTCGTTGTTACTCAGAGTTCCTCCAGCTGCACTCCCTTTTCCCTCAGCGTTAGTAGCTGCTTCAACTGACGGTTCTCGGACAATGCGTGGGCTACCACGACGTCCCGTACGTCCTCTTCCGACAACTTTTTTATTAGCTCCAGCCATCGTATTCTATAAAGAAACACAAACTTCATCACTTAAGGAACCATTTAGTACAAGGATAGTAAGGCTAACAGGTAATAACAGTGGCCAGCTGTGATTAGCTGATCACCTTACTTTCTGTGTCCTATACACTTCCCCTTATGAGTCTATCTGTGATGGTTCTACTTCTAACAGCTAGACAGTCAAACAGTTCACATCATCGTATACTCCTATCCCAAGCAACTAAGCTAGCATACATTATTTTACTTTACATTTGAAGTTGATCACATACATTACCTTCACTTAGCTTGTTTGATTGACACATGGCATTCTCGTACTGGCATCTTCTTTCTTTTCTTACTTTTATCCCATTCTCTGTTCGAGTCCAAGCATGTAGGATGTTTAAATCTCTCAAACTTTGCTCTGATACCAACTTGTAAGGCCCCGTTACCGGTGCCCTACATTGGACGTTAGATTTGTTAGTACACGGTTTTGCATCTCGAGTCTTTGTAGCTATCGTTTATGTATTTGTCGTTTTATTTATGTAATAAACAATTAAGTTATCTTTGTAGTTCGTTATGCTATAGTCTAGTTCGCTAAGGATGTTTAGCGAACTAGATATAAGTTAATATCCCTCCTGTTTCGTTAAGGATGTTTAACAAATCAGGGGGTGATTCGTTAAGTTTATTTCATTAAAGTGTATGTAACGAAGTGAACTCTAGTTCGTTATGGAATGTTAATGAACTAGATTCATCTTATATATAAAGTGGCCTTTGTCCACTGTTAATTTAAGTTTTGAGTGTTAATTATCGAACCTCTGCCCATTTCCTCTCTCTCAAGCTTCCTACTAATATTATTACATATATACAATTAATATATACATACATATAACGTATTAACTGACGATCAATGGCAATTACGAGCTAGATCTGAGTTAGGTTAATTAGACCCAGATCAGATCTGTGTTATAGGTTAACGACTTCAAACAAGAATTACTCATAAACGCAGTTCTAATGATTGGATTTAATTAAAACCTTCGCGTAATAATATAAAATATCAACCATTCGTTACAAATATCCATAATTTTGTCTTTTAAACATAACATAAAATATAACATTCAAAACATCATGAAAATCTTCAAATGTCAGCCTCTTCAATCCTGCCATGTGTCTATCTCAAACCAGCTGCCTCAATCTGTTAACCTGTGTCCATACTAAAAGTCAGCTACGCTGAGTGATTTCTAGTTAATCACATAACTTACTTTACATACACATATACGTTCCCGAAGGTACGCATTACATACATAGCCTGTATTTCATTCATTCATACACATTTATAGCTAACCTAGCGTTATAAAGGGCAATTCACCCTACATACCTCGAATATTATTAGGGTCCGGTACCCTCCATCATCGGATATTATTAGGGTCCGGTCTCCCTTCATCCTCGAATATTATTAGGGTCCGGCCTCCCTTCATCCTTGGATATTATTAGGGTCTGGTACCCTCCATCCTCGGATATTATTAGGGTCCAGTACCCTCCATCCTCGGTATTATTAGGGTACGGTACCCTCCATCCTCGGATATTACTAGGGTCCGGTCACCCTTTCTTCCATAGCTTCATACCATACCTTTCTATATACATAATTGTAAGTTTCATACATACATACATCATTCATTCTTCATATACCACAATTTTATCATCAAACCTTTACCTGGCAGTACATGCAATATCCGAAGATCGTTCATGTACCGACAAGCAGTCAATCATACCTTTCATATAAAACATATATGGCATACACTTATCACTTAGGATAAGTGTATTAACTAATCACATCGAGTATGCACACAGCCCAGAAAACATAACAAGGAATGGGGCTAGAAACTCACTTGAACTCGGTTACGTTCACCGTTAATCGTTATTCCCTTCTTGTGCTGTGCACGACTAACTGTATAACAATTATACGTATCAATAAACAATCACTACATATCGTCTTTCTAGTTTAATTATTACCCTCAACAAACGGGGGTCCGGGGCAGCGCCCCTAGCAGCGGGGTTCTACGGGTGCCAGGCCCTAGCGGGGTCCAAGGGGCAGAGCCCCTGGCTGGGGTCGAGCTGCCAGGACAGCTTGGAAAATTTTTATTTCCATTAACTGTCTTAACACATTTTCCATTAGAATTTTGAATCATTAATTAATTTACTAACTTAAAAGTTC
Organism: Bidens hawaiensis; assembly: GCF_021521415.1. NCBI lineage: Eukaryota > Viridiplantae > Streptophyta > Magnoliopsida > Asterales > Asteraceae > Bidens > Bidens hawaiensis. The sequence continues at coordinate 47,022 of NW_027506079.1, forward strand.
AAGGGCTTCTTTGTAATTATATCATTCTTTTTCGATGTCCAAGGACCATTCTGTCATTTTGGTAAACTTCTAGTTCGTTACTTACTCTTAACGAATTGGGTTACCATGACGAACTGGTTCTTGTAACGAATTGAACCCTTTAACTAACTGATTATTAAACGAATTGGACCTTTTAACGAACCGGTCCTTTTGACGAATTAGTCCATATAACGAATCAGTCTGCGTTACGAATTGGACCTTCTAATTCGTTATCTCCTTTAACGAATGGTCATAGCGAATCAGTAGCTAGTTCGTTATCTCATGCATAGCGAACTTGAACACGAACTGATTCTAGTTCGTTATGTTAACTTTAACGAACAGTTTGGCGAATCACCCCTAATTTGTTAACTCCCAGTTAACGAATTAGGGTTAGGTCAGAGAATGTCAGGAACATTCTCTAACATTCCCTTTTACCTCGTACCATTTCCAGGGCCGTCGCCGGAAAAACGCAGTTTCGCCGAAAAAACGGGTTTTGACTCGTTTTTCGCCGTTTTTTGTCTCGTTCGATCCAGACCTGAGCTAGGGTGACCCCTAAGCCCATCTTAGGTTCGGTTTATCCCCGAATCCACCCGGATCTCGTGACTTAAATGGTTTAACAGTGTTGGCTCGTTGTTTCGCAACTAGATCTAATGGGTTTGAGCTCATATAATATCATACTATCATTACCTTGAATCGGGATCGGTTTTTCCTTACTGTTTTTGGCTAGAGACAGAGAGAGAGAGAGAGCAAGATGAGAGAGAGCTAAGTATGTGTTTTGGTGGTGTATGGAATATGTGTAAATGAATGAAAAATGGGTAATTAAGGTTTATATAATTATGAATCATGGGCTTAAGCCCATGGTCTTTTCCTTCTTCCCTTCATGACCCAAGTCCATAACCCATATCCATTTTACCCAACACTAGCACGACTCATAATAATCCATATTCTCATTTTATTAACCGAAACTAGAAAAATGGGGTGTTATAGAGTCAGGTTGGATAGCAGCTTAAACATGTGAAATAAACAAAAACAAAACGGCCATATATGGGACTCGTACCCTAACATCCAAATTTACAACACAACGTATCTAGTTCTGTTAGGTGGTTCACTACATTTTATAAGGGGTTTGCTACAGATACAACGTTACACTATAGTTTCGAAACTTAAGGAGTTCCCCCGAATCCACTTTTGTCATTATATATCTACCACTCTAAGAAAATAAATTAATTATAAGTGTAAACTGCCAATATCATCCCTAAAATGGCCACTTTTGTGAATTTCGTTTAAAAATTTTGTTATTATTATTATTATCATTATTATTATTATATTCAATTCTACCATCCATGTTTTTCAGTTGTTATTAATATCGTCAAATTCACTAACTCCGTCTACTTTTTAACGTTCACTTAGGGGCAATTGTGTCTTTTAAAGTAGTAATAATGGGATAATAAAACTATGAAAGTAAAACGTTCACATCCGCCATTGTTGAAGTCCACATCTTTTATGTTTTAGAGGAGGTTTCAACTAGTTTGAGATTTGTGAATTTCGTGTCTATGGTTATACAGGTTTGATCAAATTTGATTTAATCATGAAATTAATGGTTTTAAAATAATAAGAATTTTGACTGTAACCATACTATTTTCGAATCGAAAGGATTTAAGTATTTACCTAATCCTTCAATTGGGAACTAAGATGAAGGGGTTGAAGTCAATCAGATTTCAAGTCTAACCTTGATTGTATTATTGATTGTTACTGTTGTTATTACTTGATTACAAATAGCCTTATTTATAACCATACAATACCTTAGACAAGAATTGGAGAAAAACTAACTCAAAAACACCCTGGGTTTATAAGTACGATAATTAGGTTTAAACACTTACGAAAGATTACACTAACAATCACTCCTAATCTTGTGACACTGATGAAGCTTCTCATAACGTTAAACTTAATCCGTGGCAACACTTTTGTAAGGATGTCTGCTCTTTCTAAAACTCCAATGACATGCTCCAACTTGATTTGTTCTCTCTCGATGCACTCCGAATGAAATGATATCGTGTGTTGATGTGTTTGCTTCTCCCATGAAAAACGAGTTCTTCATTAAGGCGAAAGCTGATGAATTATCCACCTTCAACATCACGATTTCCTCTTTTACTCCGGTCATCTCTTACAACAAACCCCGAAGCCATAAGGCTTGACATGCAGCCAATGTAGTTGCCATAAATTCAGCCTCACACGATGATAACATCACCGTTCCTTGTTTCTGATAAACCCATGATATAAGTGATGTATCATAGTAGAAAATCAAACCTGGTGTACTTCGAAAATCACCCATCTCCACCGTGTGAGTACTATCACTATACCCGTGCAACATATTGTTTTTGCCTCTCAAGTAAATAATACCAAAGTCTAGTGAACCTCTTAGATTTCGGAGAATATATTTAACCACTTGAGCATGATCTTGAGTTGGTGTCATGGACTGACTTGCATAATGTTGGTGCACGGTTTTGCGTCTCGGTCTTTGTGTAATGTATTTTGGGATTAGAATAATGTAAAATAATTGTATTTTGGTAATTGTATGTGTAAATTCTCTATATGTAAGGCTCATTCGTTAGAGTAGATAATAATGAATTTGTCCCAATGTTATTAGCGCTCATTCGTAAAGGAATGCTAACGAATGAGACTAACGTATGTGATTATTCGTTATGGTAGCGAATAGGGTTAATGTATTGATAGAGAATGAGGCTCATTCGTTAGGTCATGTCTAACGAATGAGCTCATCGTCTATATATACCCTATAAGATTAGTTCAATTAACGATTATCATTAATCCCAATCTCATAATGTTACTCTGCCGGATTTCTCTCTCAACAAACTCACTTACAAACAGTTAAAGTAAACATAATCGGAATCGTATTATCATATCAAAGACTAGATCCGTATTGTATACATGTTCGTGTTCGTTTAGATCAGATTCTCTCACATAACCAACTGAGTAGCTCAAATTGAGTCTCGCATGAGATAAATACCGCAAGCTTCCGATTATTTTTCCATACTCGGTCGGATCTACCTTCAGATTTTCATCTTCCATAGACAACTTTAAGCCCGGTTCCATCAGGATTTGAGTCGATTTACACTCCCAAAGATTTGCTTCTTTAAGGATCTTTATTACATACCACTTTACTTTAACGTTATCCCATGATCGCTTTGTTTAACTTCGATCCTAGATAGTAAAGCAACAACCAAGGTCATTCATCTCGAACGTTGATTCCATTTGTCTTGTGAAACTTGATATCTCTTGCACACTTGTACCAGTCAGTATCAAATCATCCACATAAACTCCAATGAGTAGTATCCTTTGACTGGAACACTATTTTTAAACTGCTTGTTTTTGTTTACAACTAGTGAAACCAAGTTCCTTTAACACCTATCTAGTTTAGTGTTCCATGCCTTCAGTGCTTGACGTAGGCCATATAACGCTTAGCCAACTTGTATACTTTTCTTTCTTTTCCCGATCCACAACCTTACCTTTTCCCTTTTTCTTTTTACTTGATTCTGTTCCCATCATGCCTTTCCCATGACGCCTTTCTTGATTGCTTTTAGCATTCCATTCTTCATATGTATATAATAGTTGTTCTTTCTTAACAAGCGGTTTGTCTTCATCTCTAGATCATTCCTCAAACGCTTTTAGGCGTCCAATGACTTCAAGTTACTTCATGATCTTTATATCGGCAAACTAGCAACAATCGTTATATACCTCTTTAACGGAACAGACTTCAAAATCTTTCTCACAAGGGTCTTTTTTTTCAAACGGTTCTCCAAGATTGCTTGCTTTGGAAGCTATTTGGCTAATCTTGGTAGAGAAGTGATCAATCGTGTCTGTTTCTTTCTTATTGAGTACATCAAACTCAAGTTGAATTAGAGACTCGATTCGTGCTTCTCGAACCATATCAACCCCAATCAAGCAAGTCTTAAGTGCATCCCATATCTCTTTAGTGGTGGAAAGATGGGCCATTTGCATCACCAAAGCCTCCTGCATGGCTTGATAGAGATACAAAATCACCAACCTGTCTATTTTCGGGTCGACCACCGTTCCTGTTCTTGGTTCGGTAGCCTCCAACAACCATTGAACCTTGAAGATGACCTTAATATTTACCGCCCAAATTGTGTAATTGTTGGACATAAGAATCAGGCGTTGAATCGAGAGGGCTCTAATACCAATTAAAGAAATCAGATTTCAAGTCCAGCCTTGATTGTATTGTTGATAGTTGATGTGTGATTACTTGATTACCTATAGCCCTATTTATAACTATACAATACCTTGTTAGACAAGAATAGAAGAAAAACTAACTCAAAAACCCCAAGTTTTGTAAGTACGAAAACTAGGTCCCCGCACTTACGCAAGATTACACTAACAGGGGTTATTCTAAAAAATGGATAAGACGATTTTAGTCTCACTATAAAATAACCTTTCCAGTGGTTGTTCCTCATATAATATGTTGCTAAATCATAGATCTCATATACAGCAAGAATGAAATAATCAATATTCACTACTAGAAAAAAGACTTTTAATGACTCGCATTGCGAGTCATAAATGGGTACAGATGACTCGCAAATGCGAGTCATTGATAGCCCAGTCATAAATCAATTATGACTCGCACTCGCGAGTCATAACTTATGACTCACATTTTATGACTCGTCTGTATGAATCACATTTCATGACTCGTGTTTATGACTTACACTTTATGACTCTCATTTATGACTGTAATTTATGACACTCAAAATTGCAAGTCATGGTATTATTTAAAAAATAAATAATTTACTATTTTATTATTATTATTATTATTATTATTATTATTATTACTAATATTTAAATTAATGACACAATTATAAAAAATAAACCTTTCATTTCATTTGTTAATTAAGCATCCTACATCAAAATGTTACAAAAATATTTGTTTAGTCAATACAAGAAATCATTCTCGAAAAACAAACTGAACCACATAGCTCGACCATTCTTCACGAACCGCATCAAGATCCGCATCCGTGTATACCTCTTTTTGTCTCCACCAACCTAAGAAGAAAAAAAAGACATTACAAACTTGGTCGAGTCAAAACATATTCGATCAAAAGAAACCAATAAGCAAAGGAGTAAATTACACTTACATTGTTATTGACGAGTATGTCAAGTCCGTCACGAACTATCTCCTTCATGAAGTTTAAGATATAATATCCACACTCTATACTTCCCGGTTAAGTTGGACACTACAGAATAACATATTCAAAGTTACAAATTATGATTGAATGATAATACAAGTTTGTTTTTGTGTGTGTTGAACTGAAGGCAACTTATTAACTAAAAACATCATCTCATAATTCACTAAACAAGTTGACTATTATGACTTTAGTTACACATGTATGAAACAGATTTTTACAAAGTCGAAAAAATACTTTATTTTAGTCGTATTCTTTTACTTGCGTCCAGTTCAGCGAGTGCGCGTGAAGATCAGTAACATGCAATTAAAATTAGAATTTGAATAACGCGTAGATCAGAATAATGCGTGCAGATCAGAACAGCTCGCGCGCCCAAATCAAATCAGCACGTGCGCGTCCAGTTCAAATCAGCGCACACGGATAAGATTAGCGTGCGCGTGCAGATTAGTATGCGTGCAGTTCAGATAAGATATGATAATAACGCGTGCAGTTCAATTTCCGTTTTAAGAAATTAAGTACTCACCTTGTTGTTGACCCAGTTGACTTTGATACGCATGTTGGCTCCCGTTTTACAGCGTACACTATCATTGCGCTACAATATAAATTTTGAAATATATCAAAGAACATAATATATAATGTTTCAATAATTTCCATAACTTACGCATCGATAATTTGCCTCAGCTGCGGATTGACATCGATAGGCCTTAAGGAATCCAGATAATAACAACTAGTAGTTTTAATGTCTAACACGGCCAACACGCAGTGGTTTCTACAAAATTCAAAAACCAAATAAAGTTAAACAACTTAGCTCTATTTTATCTACGAACAAGAATTTAAATGAAAATTCAAACCCAGGATTGTATGGTACGATTTATCCTACATATATACAGGACGTTGATATATTTATTTTGGCTAGCTGTACCATGGGTTCGGTGTCAGATATCGTAAGCTTGGGTTGACTTTTGAAAAGTCAATTCCAATTATTGTTTTTACAATTCCACAAATTTCACTAGGCAATAATTTCTCAAAATGTTACTAATAGAGTAATCTGCAATCCTAGATAATATATCAAATTCAAGATATTAGTTTTTTACTATTTTTTTTTATTTCGACCTCAGCAAAGTTCATATAACAATATAAGATAACTAGAGAAAGAATGATACACTTACAAAAGTCAACATCATAGTGTCTGATAGGATGATTAGGATACTAATTGAATATGAAAATTATAATTAAATAACACTTCAAAAGAAAAACTTTGTAATTTTATTTCACTATATAACACTTAAAGCTTGCTGGAATGCTATTGGTTGCTCATTATTTGAGCAGCGATTAAAGAATATTCAAAGTGAGAAAGGGTTCCTTGCAGATGGTTCTTTGTCTTCAAAAAAAGTTCTCATTCAGGTATTATCTTAAAAAAAGACTATGAACCGCGCGATTGCAAAACCTCTTCATCCTTTCAGATCAGTGCACGCGTGCAGACTGAATCAGCCCGCGCGCAAACCAAATCAGCTAGCGCGAACTGGATCAGCGCGCGCGCAGTTCGGTTCAGCGTGCGGGCGTGCAAACTGGATCAGCGCGCAGTCCGGATCAGCACACGCTCGCGCTTTTCGGTTCAGCATGCGCGCAGTTCTGGTCAGGGCGCTCGCGTGCAAACTAGATCAGCGCGCGTGTAGATTGGTCAGCGCGCGTGCATGCGCATCAGATCAAGTAAAAGAATTGATTATTTTAATACATACAATCTCAGCAGTGAGTCCGGCATATCCATTTCTGCTTAAACGATGATTGTATTTATACTTTGCACGTTTTTCTTGACATTTCTTACTTTACTCCTGCATTAAAAACTTTAAAGTGTCATTGCATGTTTCAAAAACTTTGTGATCTATAGTAGAGACAAACACGCGAAGTTTAACGAACCTGGCACTTTTTTGAAAGTCTTTGCGCTACAAAAACTTTCCACTCTTCTTCTTTCACGGACAGATAAGCAACAGGAGGTTTGTGTAAACTCTCCGCCTCAGGACTATTTATATGATTCTTAATGAATTTCTTATATAAATAGTGTTTGAAATTTTTTCATTTGTTCCCAATTGACTGGATAACATTTTTCCGACTCTTTGTGTCAACAATAAAATACTCTTAAAGCATAAAATGCAAATTGTATTATTCTCAATGAAATTAAAAGATAATTTGAAGTTAAGATCAAATTTAGACTTACCAAAACATATTCCCATATATCTTGCTTGATTTATGGACGAATGTCCGGCCACTCTCGTAAACTATAGAAACCATATTTCTTGCTATCAGTCCATCAAAAGTAGCAAGTTTTTTGGCTCCTTCTCCAATTGGGACCCCTTTTTTGTTGTAAGTAATAAGAGTTTTCCCATTATTAGTCATTGACTTTATAGTCGGACCTATGTGCATTTTGGAGCTTTCTTCATGATCCGAATCCCAATTTGATTCCATCTCACCACAAACAATCAACCTGATACAAATAAATATTAGTTACATACATACAAATCTGTGTTATATTAAGTGCAAATCTACATACACACATACAAATAACTTTTAACTGAACCAGCTAACACAAAGACCAGTTCATATTAGGCCCAAATCAGCACATATGATGAAACAATAAACAAAAAGTATTAGAAAATCAAAGCTTGCAATCTGACAAAACTAATGGTACACCTGTTTAGGCAATTCTCAACATTAAAGAATAAAATACTTTGATTTATCTAGAAGAACAAAATCATAAAATAAGTAATTAAACTAATGGTACACCTGACGAAACAAAACAAAACTGAAAGAAAGAACAAAATCATAGTTACGAACATATGATGATACTATAACTATTAACATTAAAAAATAAGTGATAGTCAGCTCGTAAGATATACATGTTTGTTTAGGCAATTCTCAACTAAAGTGCAGCGGCGAGGAGGGGGTGGTCTGGTGGGTGACGCCGGGAGGAACGGTGGTGGTCTGGTGTTTTAGAGAGTCATGGTGGTGGTCTGGTGTTTTAGAGAGTCATGGTGGTGGTCTGGTGGGTGACGCCGGGAGGAACGGTGGTGGTCTGGTGTTTTAGAGAGTCTTGTGAGGGAAAAATGGGAGGGAGAAATAGGTGTTGAAACTCCAAAGGGTTTTGAAACGGGTGAAGGGTCTTGAAGTGGGTCGGGTCGAGATGGGTGAAGGGTTTTGTTTGGTTGATTGACAAATTTTCTCTTATTTAATTTTTATTTTATGACTAACGTTTAATGACTCATAAAAAAAAGAGTCATAAATCTTTGTATTTTTTCATTTCATGACTCCTGCTTAATGACTCGCAAAACAGTGAGTCATAAATCTTCTAATTTTTATAAAACATGACTCTTTTTCTATGACACACGTCTTTACGAGTCATAAATAACCGCGAGTCATAAATTGTTAGTCATTAAAAGCTATTTTTCTAGTAGTGATTATGGTAATTGGATTTATTTGATCTATGATTTGAGAAACATGTAGCATCGAACACGAATTCACAAACGAAATTATGGCGATGCGGGTTTCAATTTCCGAGTAGAGATGAAAAGGTTACGGTATCCGGCGACAAAAAGAGAAGTTTTGCGATACATCCTGTGATACCCGGCAAAATAAAAAGTATTATTATATTCCATAAACGAGATTAAGACATGTTTAGGCTGGATTAAGTGAAAACTAAGACCCATAAGTTAAATATAGTATTTTAAGCTAAGAATGAAGGGAATATATACATTGTAAAACATGTGAGAAGTGAGACGGAATAAAGAAATTCCGGTGATAAATGGTGGAGAAACTAACGTATTCGGTTAAACGTGTGAAAATTCAACCCGACATTCGAGAAAGTGTCCAGGGGTGAATCCATTTGAATATTTTAGAGGATCGAAAACCGAGAACGCAGGCGAAAAAGTGGCTCAATTCTGAGTTATAACGAAGCGAGAAAATGTAAATTAATATTTTCGAACACGGTCGTTAAAGCACATGTACCGATGAGCTTGTAAAAGTTGATATTATCTCCGTATTTGAGGTTTTATCATTTAGATAAAATAAATCAAATAGACACCATAAGTTTGGATGAGTTGTTTACAGGAAAAACAGCAACACTAGTTCTTTATGTTCAGAGTAAAACGGAACTGACACCGCGGTAACGATCGTCAATAATTTATTAACGGAAATCATAAGCTAGCGAGACAATTTTAAGTCGAGATTGAAATAAATATTTTGACGAAGTATATTTGGAAAATATAACGCCACTAGAAGTAGCGGGTTCATTGGAGCGAGCGACCGAAACACGATCGCAAAACGCGTTAAAACGCACTATATAAAGGCCTACCCCCACTTTACACTCATTTTTAACACATTTCAGCATTATTAGAGAGATAGAGAGAGAGAGAGAGAGAGAGAGAGAGAGAGTAAAGAGATGATAGAGGATTCCGGAAAGGTGGCCAGCGGCCAGCGGTGGTTCACGGTGGCCGGTGGTCCGGCGCGGTGGTCCGGTGGCGGCCAAAGCTCGTCCTCTACCCAGAACCATTTTTCGACGTCCCGAATGCGATGGTAAGATACGTTTGTCCTAAATCTGAGCTTAAGTTCGTTAAAACTCGTTTTAAAATCTGGACAGATTGTATTAGTCTTGCAGGTCCGCAAAGATCCGTCTATAACTAAAGATCTAACGGCCCGATCATCTTGATATTTTTAAAGAGGGTTCATAACCCATAGATAATCATTTTGAATGGTGGAGATGAGGATCGGAGTTGCTTAAGCTGGGTTTCTAAACCCGTTTTAGGGTTCAGCTCGCTGGGCGGATTTTGAAAATCCAACTCTAAAGAAATGCAGATTATAGAACGAAAATAGTTTCTTAAAACAAGTTGCATGTAGGTTTTGAGGTGTCGTACGGACGATCAGAGACCGGAGAAATGTTCGTGACGGAAAAACAAACGCGTTGATATATCCGGATCATATTGCATGCGGGTTTTGAGCAGATTTCTAGACTCGAACCGTACGCGAGGAGGTATATCTTTTATATATTTAAGTGTTGAAAAAGATAGATAACGAGAGATGAGTATAAATATTGTTATCGGAAATGTTATAGGAAATAACTTGGACAATGAAAATCTTGTTAATAATTGTTAGAAAACCGTTAGTTAATATAGAGCGTTAAAAACGGTACAATCGAGACTTTGACGATTTCGTGTAAATTTATGATATAAAATATATATACGATATTTGGACAAAAATATTTTATTCAGATAATCGGTTAATATAAGATTATTGTATTTTACAATAAATATATATATCTTTTTATTAAATAACGTCCATGTTTAGTTTAAAGAAATTAGTTTTACAACAACTGTTTGAAACTAAGTTTTTTATAATTATATGACATTTTGAAACATTCGATTCAGTTACGATTTTCTAAAACAATCAAAGTTCATAATTTAATCATTTCAATTATGATAAATGAAACACGTGAAGATAAACGGGTTAAGTTAGGATACGTTCCTATTTGTATATGTGTTTATGTGTTAATATATTTTGTATTAAACATATGAATCTAGTTATCATTGGATGACTGTTATTAAGATCTTGCATCAACTGGTTGTGTGTCATCTCGCATGTGTTAATTGTGCCAAAACAAATGTGAGTTTCTCAGAAATCCCCACCATTTTAAATGTTTTAAATGATTTATAAATGTTTTGGGGGAAAACACGTTTGGGTCTAAAATGTGTTTTATTTTTAATAATTGTGGTCTTGGAATGACTTTAAATTTGACCGACGTTGGCTAACGTGGTCGGGCTGTCAAGGACAAATAACGAGAAAATTATCACAGCCTTATAATCACAAAATATTAACAGGCATAGAAATATTGGTAGATCTATTGGGGTGACGCCCTGTCACACCCGGTCCATAGGCGGAAACAACCGGTGTGCGACTCATGAAAGGTTTTTCGAGAGCGCGGTTAAGCAAACAACTATATGATAAAAATACATGAGGATTTCATTCATGATATAAGTTTTACAAAATACCAATAATAAAGTTTACATGTAACATATTGAGATTTCACAGTTATGTCCCGCCGAAGGGGGAATATAACCATGAAAACTCCAAAATATAAAATCCTCATACATGAAATTTCCATAGTTAAACATAAAATCGTAGTGAGACACCGTGACCTCTCCACGTGACTAATTACCTGAAAGACACGTAAAATAATTTAATCAGTAAAAACTGAGTGAGTTCACAAGTTTTGTGACTCGATAAAATGCTTTCTAATATAATTCTCATAACGTCATGAATGCAATATCCATGACTTGCAGTGTAACGTGAATACATGAGTTCGTAACCATTCCTTGACTATATATATACACCATAAAGCCCCACATAACATCCCACGAGTCCACGAGGGAATAAATAAATCGGAAAACTAAGCACCCGTCTTATAAAGTGGCGCGACCACTTACGAGTGGGTTGGTCAGACCAGTAGTACTACCCGTAGAGTTCCTCGGCTATAGTTGCCTATAGTTTATGGTTACAATATATACAGGGGACTTTATGTACCATGAGCGCGCCAAATATCTCATGTACACGCACATTGTAAATCAAGATATACACCATGATAAAACATATTTAAACACGTGTCCCTCGCCCCGAAAACAGTTTAAAACATAGTGAAAATAGTGAAAATAGGGGCTGTGAGACTCACCTTAAATCGAGGAATAATGTTCCGTTATACCTGGTGAGTTTCCTGTATTATATCGTATACGTACATTCTTCAGTACATAATACTTATACTACTATTAATACTTAGCCCGATACATACTTATGAGGTGACGGTATATATATATTTTTATACCTTAGCGATATGGACGTTAGACAACGTCTTATACTTGTTATATATATGCTCGTTATATTCTCTTTATATATATATCCTCCGAGCATTAGGGAATGCTCGATACAAATTATTAGTCGGTAATCATGACGTTCGTGACATGCTTTGGCCTATTAGGTTTTGGTGCTCTCATCGTTAGTCCCCAGGTAGGTAACGGGCCCATCTATGATATATTCAGTTACCAGCCTAGACAGGACGTCCCGACTACCGGCACATCCACCCTTCCAGTTACTCGCAATGTCCATCACAAAAACCCGTATTTTATATTTATTGCACATATATAGAAATATATGTGTATGACTTGTATACTTATTTTGTTATGTATATATTATAAGTATTATTAATATCCTTTTTAAATCTTATAAGCATATATTATATATATCTTACTAGTACTCATATTTTATCATTATTATTATTATTATTATTATTATTACTATTATTATTACTATTATTATTTTTACTTTTATGACAAACCCGATACGGTTTTTAATACGTTAGTTATATCCTTTGTAAAGTTTAACATAACCAAAATTCCATTTTTACATTTAGATCATCTTGTTTATTTATAAATGGGTTTTACTACTGAAGATCATTTTTACCTTAACCTTCCTTAAACACCCCTTTAAATCCTTTATATCTTTTACTTAACATGATTTATCCTTACTTATATGTCACACTTCAAGTTTATATTCATGATTTATCACCTCATTAAATATATGTATCTTAGGCTTAATCCATGTTTTTCTATTAAACATAATATGATTTTATTACCTTGGAAATGTCGGTTTTTTTCGAGACGTTCTTGAGCGTGTTTAGGCTCTTGGATGATGGTCTTGTAGTGTAGGCTCTAGAATATGTTTATTAAACATGAACACAAGTGTTAAAATCAAAGGAAACGAGTGTGTGTTGGCTGGACAGAAAAGAACCATTTTCCAGCAAGTATTTTATGAAGAACAATTAGACTTTTAGGCTTACCAAGTGCTGAAATTAAGCCGGAAATGGATATTCGAAAGATGGTTCGTGATCCTTACAAGTTTCCTTGGATTTCTGAACAAGAATCACCGAAAAATACCAAGTAGTTTGTGAGATATGAACAAAAGAAGAGAGGTGGGTACTGCTGGAAAATGCAGTTTCCCAGCAGTGACCTTCGAAGGTTCAAAGCTTCTTACCGAGTTTTCCGGGCAGAGATCCGTTCAAGGCTTTCCACTACGGTTTAAGGATTTCTTCTAGCTTTCCAACGATATATAGGGTTCAGAGGGTTCAGGGCAGAATTATAGAGAAATTGGGTTGCAAAGAGGCGGTTGCTTGGTGTTGCGCTGCTGCTGTTCTTCAGCCATGAAAAGAGAGAAATTTGGAGTGTGTTTAAGGGTTTGTATGAGTTTGTGTGTGGTGTTTTTCATCAAAATAATTGGTCTTATTTATAGGCAAACCCAAGGGAACACATCCCTTGATTTGGGGGATCCAAAAGATTACAATCCCTTGATTTAAGGGTGTCAAATCTTACACCATAAAGTGAAATAGTTGGTCAAAGCATGGTTTTTATTGTTGTTTATTTGATGGAATGGGGGTAGGCGGCCATAGGGAATGGTTAGGAAGATTTTGCTTGATCTTGTAGTACTTTCAATATTGTGCCCATACCTTGGTAGGTAAAAGATAAGATCTTCCAGAAGCATAGACTGGCTCATTTTGGGCGGAAGTATTCCCTTCCCGCAGGTCTTCCCGCAGGTCTTCCCGCAGGGTCTTCCCGCAGGTCTTCCCGCAGGGTCTTCCCGCAGGTCTTCCCGCAGGTCTTCCCGCAGGGTCTTCCGCAGGGTCTTCCCGCAGGTCTTCCCGCAGGTCTTCCCGCAGGGTCTGAGCACAGGGTCTTTGAGCACTTTGAGCACAGGGTCTTTGAGCACTTTGAGCACAGGGTCTTTGAGCACAGGGTCTTTGAGCACTTTGAGCACATGGTCTTTGAAAAGGATTTTTGGTTTTTAGGGTTTTTCGCAAGGATTCTTCCCACGGGTTTCCCAATGTCACGCAGAGTTTTTCCACTCTTCTGTTTGAACTTTGGGTATATTATAGATGATATGGAACCCGTATTTATTTTGGTTCCCGGTATGATGTATATTTAAATTTAGCCCGGAGTTATATTTGGTTAAATAGTGCTCCATATTGTAATCCTTTATGGATTGTTTAAATTATTAACTTCATATTATTTTTGACTAGTATACCTTTAATTCCTTCATAGTTTCATATCTTGGTCGTCTCACTGTATAATGTATCATTGATTTGGCCGGTTCGGCGACTATATTCCATTATTTAAACGTTTATGGCGTTTTGGTCCTAATTAGAGTATTAGAACATTACTGGGCATGGTCTTACCATTACCCCTTATATTGGATCATAGGTATATATTTAGCTTGATATGTTTGTCACCTCTGACTATTACTGGGCTGTCTTTATCATATAGTCGTTCTCATCGGCACTTTATACAATCCTATATAGGCATTACGACTGTTCTCGTTCACATTTCAAGTATACTATGGTTTATACGTCATATAACTTATATAATCAACACATAATTTAAATCAAGTATATAGATTAGAGTGTGAAATAATTACCGGGTGTCACATTCTCCCCCTGTTGGAAGAATTTCGTCCCGAAATTTGTTGTTAGTTATCCGTTATAGTTGGGTCCGGGAAAAGGTGTGGGTACTTCTTTCGAATTTGATCTTCTCTTTCCCAGGTAAACTCGGGTCCTCTTTTAGATTTCCACTGTACCTTCACTAACTTAATCCGACTTCTTCGTAGTTTTTGTTCTTTCCAGTCGGTAACGGCTATCGGTTCTTCAACAAAATGTAACCGATCGTCAATATGTACTTCATCTAAAGGTATAATTAAAGATTCATCGGATAGACACTTTTTAAGGTTCGACACTTGGAATGTGTCATGTACCCCGTTAAGTTCTTCCGGTAGCTTCAACTTATAGGCCACTGGACCTATCCTTTCCAGGATCTCGAACGGTCCGGTATATCTTGGGCTGAGCTTGCCCGGCTTTCCAAACCTCGGAACTCCTTTCCATGGCGAGACCTTTAAAAGAACTTTATCTCCCACTTGGAATTCCAAAGGCTTGCGTCTCACATCCGCATAACTTTTCTGTCGATCGCGGGCCGTTTTCAGTCGTTCTTTTATTTGAAATATCTTGTCAGTTGTTTCTTGAATTAGTTCGGGACCCGTCATTTGTCTATCGCCTATTTCCGCCCAGCACAAGGGCGACCTACACTTACGACCATACAAAGCTTCGAACGGTGCAGCCTTTATGCTCGTGTGGTAGCTATTATTATATGAAAATTCCACCAAAGGAAGGTGAACATCCCAGCTACCACCAAAATCAATTGCACACGCTCTTAGCATATCCTCCAATGTTTGTATAGTTCGTTCGCTTTGGCCGTCAGTCTGGGGATGGTAGGCGGTACTCATATCTAATCGCGTGCCCAAAGCTTTTTGTAACGACTTCCAAAAATGAGACGTAAATCGACTGTCGCGTTCAGAAATAATCGAGACTGGGACTCCATGTCTTGACACGATCTCTTTTATATAAAGTCTAGCTAACCGCTCCATCTTATCCGTTTCTTTGATAGCTAAGAAATGCGCGGATTTGGTTAGCCGGTCGACTATCACCCATATGGTGTCATAACCTCCTGGAGTCCTAGGTAACTTCGTAATGAAATCCATCGAGATTTGTTCCCATTTCCACATGGGAATCTCGGGCTGTTGTAATAATCCGGATGGTTTCTGATATTCCGCCTTGACTTTTGCGCAAGTTAAACATTTTCCCACATAATTTGCTATATCACCCTTAAGATTAGGCCACCAATAGTATCCCTTTACATCTTTATACATTTTATCTGCACCGGGGTGCACGGAATACTTCGTCTTGTGGGCTTCATCAAGTATTCTTTCACGTAATCCTCCCTCGAGAGGAACCCATATTCAGTTGACAAAGTACAGGGTACCGTCTTCTTTGGATTCTAAGTTGTAAACCATACCACGGAGACCCTCGTCTTTGATATTATCAGGTTTCAAAGCTTCTCGTTGGGCTTCGTGGATAAGGGTGGTGAGGTTCGTACTTATAGTTAGCCCTAAGACTTTAACACGTGATGTCTTCACCCTTTCTTTCCTGCTTAAAGCGTCTGCTACAACGTTCGCCTTTCCAGGGTGGTACTTGATCACACAATCATAATCATTCAATAATTCAACCCACCGTCGTTGCCTCATGTTTAATTCTTTTTGATCAAATATATGTTGTAGGCTTTTATGATCGGTGTAGATTGTGCAATGGGTGCCGTATAAGTAATGACGCCATATCTTAAGTGCAAACACCACTGCGCCCAATTCTAAATCGTGAGTGGTGTAATTTTTCTCGTGCACTTTGAGTTGTCGTGACGCGTACGCGATGACTTGATTTCTTTGCATAAGGACACAACCAAGTCCTTGATGCGAAGCATCGCAATAAACTATGAAGTCATCCGTCCCTTCAGGTAGAGCTAGGATAGGCGCACTACAAAGCTTCTGTTTTAGCAACTGGAACGCCTTTTCTTGTTTATCTCCCCAATTAAAAGGTTTATCTTTCTGTGTGAGCGCAGTAAGGGGTTGTGCTATCTTCGAGAAATTTTCAATAAACCGTCGATAGTAGCCTGCCAGACCTAAAAATTGTCGTATTTCCGTCGGCGTCTTCGGCACTTCCCAGTTTTTAATGGCCTCTACTTTTGAAGGGTCAACATGAATTCCCTTCTTATTGACGACATGGCCTAAAAAGTGTACTTCTCTTAGCCAAAAATCACACTTTGAAAACTTTGCATACAACTTCTCCTTTCTCAACAATTCTAAAATCTATCGAAGGTGTTGCTCGTGCTCCTCTTCCGTTCGGGAATAAATTAATATGTCATCTATAAACACTATCACGAACTTGTCTAGGTAAGGTTTGCACACTCGGTTCATTAAGTCCATGAACACGGCAGGTGCGTTCGTTAGCCCAAAAGGCATGACTAGAAATTCATAATGACCATACCTCGTTCGAAACGCAGTCTTTGGTACATCATCCTCGTGTATCTTCAGCTGATGGTACCCGGATCGTAGATCTATCTTGGAATAGAAACTAGATCCCTGTAATTGGTCAAACAAATCATCAATCCTCGGTAAAGGGTACCGATTTTTGATGGTCAGTTTGTTAAGTTCCCTGTAATCAATACACATACGGAACGAACCGTCTTTCTTCTTGACAAATAGTACCGGGGCTCCCCAAGGTGAGTAGCTCGGGCGTATGAAACCCTTGTCTAGTAGCTCCTGTAATTGATTCGATAGTTCTCGCATTTCCGAGGGAGCTAATCGATAAGGTGCTCGCGCTACTGGTGCAGCTCCTGGTACTAGATCGATTCGAAACTCCACTTGTCTTTGAGGTGGTAACCCTGGTAGATCTTCTGGAAAGACTTCGGGGAAATCTCTCACTATAGGTATACTTCCTATCTTCCTTTCTTCATCCTTCTTCTCCACCACGTGGGTTAAGAAAGCTTGACACTTCTTTCGCAAGCACTTTCGTGCTTTCATACACGAAATTAACTTCATCACAGTGCCACGTCTTTCCCCTTGAATAGTCAGCGTTTCACCACTTGCCAAGGGTACGCGGATTTGCTTGTCATAACAAATAATTTCAGCATGGTTCTTTGCTAACCAATCCATGCCTATAACGACATCAAAACTTCCTAAATCTATCGGCAACAGATCTACGTTAAATTCATGTTCTCCCATCACTAGTACGCAACTTTCCACTATATCGTCTGATCGTAACTGTTTGCCATTAGCTAATTCTATAGCATAGGGCGTTGCTAATTTACTAGGTGCTAAACCAAGTAGGTCCTTAAATTCAGTGGATATAAAACTTAAATCCGCACCAGTATCAAATAACACAGACGCATAATGGTTGTTAAGTAGGAACGTACCAGTGACGACATTTGGGTCTTCCTTAGCTTCACCCGCCCCGATAACAAAAGCCCTCACTTGAGCTGTATTCTTCATCTGCGGACAATCCTTGATAAAATGACCCGTATTTCCGCACCCATAACAAGCTCGTGGTGTCGTTTTCCCCGGTTCTTGCTTCACAACTACTGCACCATTCTTAATTCTACACTTAGCTTCCACATGCCCTCTCTTGTGACAATGCTTACACACAATACTTGAGCAGTCACCAACATGATAATACTTGCATTTGTCACACCACGGGTTTGACCCGCTATACGTCTTCCGTGGTTGATCCGTGGTCTGGGCGGCATACACTTTCACAGTTTCTTGTTTCTTGACAGGGGGTTCCTTGGAACTTGACCCTTGATTACGAGAGGCCCAGCTCCTCTTGTGATTGTTATGGCGGCTGTTGCTGCGTTGGGAGAATGGTTGGCTTGCTTCCTTCTGAGTTGGCTTTCCTAGGGTGCCAGCTCGTACTGCATCTTCTGTCAGACTCAGACCTAGTTCAACAGCCTCGGCCATGGTCGCAGGCCTAGTGGCTGTGATTGGTCCCCTGATAACTATTGCTAATCCCCAGATGTACCTTTCAACTCTCTTTTCTTCAGTGGTGGCCATATGAGGAACTATTCGGCATAGCTCGTGAAATCGCGTGTTATATGCTGTGATGTCGGCTCCCTTCATGGTGAGCGTCCAGAACTCATTTTCCAACTTCTGCATCTCAGTCCTTGGGCAATATTTCTTTTCCATCATCTCCTTTAACTCTTTCCAGGTCTTACCATAGGCCACGTCTCGGCCTAGGGTTTGTACTTGTAAATTCCACCACGATAGGGCTTCATCTTGAAACATACATGTCACGTACAACACTTTCTGTTTTTCTGTGCATCCACTGATTGCTATCACAGATTCTGTCTTCTCGATCCAACGGATAACTCCTATGGCTCCTTCCGTTCCCTTAAAGGACCACGGTTTGCATGTCATGAAAGTTTTGTAGGAACATCCTCGTTCCTCACCGCCAGTCTCTGGAGCTACATTTTCAGTGTTTGCGGAATTCCTTCGTTCTTGACTTGAGTCGCCCCTACTGGCTTCGTAGGCGGCTATCGCTTGCGCTATGACTTCTTGTAATTGCGCAGGTGTATTAGGTAAACTGTCGTTCCTTCTCCTTGGCATTTTCCTTCAAGTTGAGAATAAGAAGGATCGGTTAGTATTGGCATCACGCTTGTATGTAAGTAGTTGTAGGGTTCGATACTTATTACATTCACACCCATATATTTGCTTATGGTCATACTTATTAATCATATGCTCGCATACATAGATTTTATTATTACATCTCATTATACCACATCGTATACTCATACTCATATATCATAAACATAACTTCATTACATCAAAAGATTTGATTACATAAGTTTATGTTTAAGTCTACTACAAACTCCTACAACATACAAGCGTTTTGCCAAAAGATCGGGTCGTAGTCCGTAATATATTACTTCCCATACATATGATTACTACCCGCTAATACTAGTCTATAGGTGCTTCATGGCATCGGTGGTGGCGGTGGTGGAAACATGTCTCCCAAAAAGGCTTGAATCGTCTTAACCTCATTTTCCAATCTCATCACTCTTTGTTCGGCGGCAGCGGCCCGCCTCGCTCCCACATCAGCTAAGTGCAATGCATCCTCTACCATATGCTCCAACTTCAGTATCCTCATCCTTGCATCGGAGATCAAGTCATAGTGATTATCAAGGCAGAGACTGGTCTCACAGGCCTTGCCTTTCACGCTCTCCATAAACACCTCGACCCTCTGCTCCCAATCCATGAGCCATTCCTCAAGGGCCTTTCTCTCAGCCTCGGCGGCTGCTGCGGTCGGTGGTACGGGGACCTCTGTATCATCGGAGGTAGCGCGCCCTTGGGGCGTGAGGACTCGCCTACCTCATGTATAGTCCGGGGCACCTCGTCGTCGGAGTCCGTGGCATACCTTTTCAGCCCGGCGGCTCGTATCTCCTCGGAGGGCACTGCAGCCAGCTCCTCCATCTCCTCAAGGTCGTCGTCGTCATAAGTTACCTTGTCGTCCTCATCGAGCCTGATTACCTCGGTAGGCTCGTCATCGGAGATCTCTATAGGATCATCAGGAATTGGAACAACGTCGCTCATATGGACACTGCTGCTATCAGTGTTAGAGTCAGAGCCGGAGTCGGAGTCAGTGATGGCTAGGCCATGATATGGATCATTGTTCGGGAAGGCCATCGCTGAAA
Source organism: Bidens hawaiensis (assembly GCF_021521415.1). NCBI lineage: Eukaryota > Viridiplantae > Streptophyta > Magnoliopsida > Asterales > Asteraceae > Bidens > Bidens hawaiensis. Next base: position 67,399 of record NW_027506079.1, read on the forward strand.
GGATTAAGGTTTAATTAGTGATTATATCGCTTTTTTTTTTTTTTTTTCTATCCCTTATTTTGGTCATTCCTATACTAGGCCATTAGTTGCGATAAAGGTGTCGTGAAGACACGTGCACTCTCGTGTAATGCAAGTTTTGAAAATATGTCATGCATGAAAAACGTTTTCACGAGGGAATCTAAGGGGTTATAGTCTAGACACATGGTTGAATCCTAGTTCGCTATAACCTTGGCTCTGATACCAGTCTGTCACACCCGGTCCATAGGCGGAAACAACCGGTGTGCGACTCATGAAAGGTTTTTCGAGAGCGCGGTTAAGCAAACAACTATATGATAAAAATACATGAGGATTTCATTCATGATATAAGTTTTACAAAATACCAATAATAAAGTTTACATGTAACATATTGAGATTTCACAGTTATGTCCCGCCGAAGGGGGAATATAACCATGAAAACTCCAAAATATAAAATCCTCATACATGAAATTTCCATAGTTAAACATAAAATCGTAGTGAGACACCGTGACCTCTCCACGTGGCTAATTACCTGAAAGACACGTAAAATAATTTAATCAGTAAAAACTGAGTGAGTTCACAAGTTTTGTGACTCGATAAAATGCTTTCTAATATAATTCTCATAACGTCATGAATGCAATATCCATGACTTGCAGTGTAACGTGAATACATGAGTTCGTAACCATTCCTTGACTATATATATACACCATAAAGCCCCACATAACATCCCACGAGTCCACGAGGGAATAAATAAATCGGAAAACTAAGCACCCGTCTTATAAAGTGGCGCGACCACTTACGAGTGGGTTGGTCAGACCAGTAGTACTACCCGTAGAGTTCCTCGGCTATAGTTGCCTATAGTTTATGGTTACAATATATACAGGGGACTTTATGTACCATGAGCGCGCCAAATATCTCATGTACACGCACATTGTAAATCAAGATATACACCATGATAAAACATATTTAAACACGTGTCCCTCGTCCCGAAAACAGTTTAAAACATAGTGAAAATAGTGAAAATAGGGGCTGTGAGACTCACCTTAAATCGAGGAATAATGTTCCGTTATACATGGTGAGTTTCCTGTATTATATCGTATACGTACATTCTTCAGTACATAATACTTATACTACTATTAATACTTAGCCCGATACATACTTATGAGGTGACGGTATATATATATTTTTATACCTTAGCGATATGGACGTTAGACAACGTCTTATACTTGTTATATATATGCCCGTTATATTCTCTTTATATATATATCCTCCGAGCATTAGGGAATGCTCGATACAAATTATTAGTCGGTAATCATGACGTTCGTGACATGCTTTGGCCTATTAGGTTTTGGTGCTCTCATCGTTAGTCCCCAGGTAGGTAACGGGCCCATCTATGATATATTCAGTTACCAGCCTAGACAGGACGTCCCGACTACCGGCACCTCCACCCTTCCAGTTACTCATAATGTCCATCACAAAAACCCGTATTTTATATTTATTGCACATATATAGGAATATATGTGTATGACTTGTATACTTATTTTGTTATGTATATATTATAAGTATTATTAATATCCTTTTTAAATCTTATAAGCATATATTATAAATATCTTACTAGTACTCATATTTTATCATTATTATTATTATTATTATTATTATTATTACTATTATTATTATTATTATTATTACTATTATTATTACTATTATTATTTTTACTTTTATGACAAACCCGATACGGTTTTTAATACGTTAGTTATATCCTTTGTAAAGTTTAACATAACCAAAATTCCATTTTTACATTTAGATCATCTTGTTTATTTATAAATGGGTTTTACTACTGAAGATCATTTTTACCTTAACCTTCCTTAAACACCCCTTTAAATCCTTTATATCTTTTACTTAACATGATTTATCCTTACTTATATGTCACACTTCAAGTTTATATTCATGATTTATCACCTCATTAAATATATGTATCTTAGGCTTAATCCATGTTTTTCTATTAAACATAATATGATTTTATTACCTTGGAAATGTCGGTTTTTTTCGAGACGTTCTTGAGCGTGTTTAGGCTCTTGGATGATGGTCTTGTAGTGTAGGCTCTAGAATATGTTTATTAAACATGAACACAAGTGTTAAAATCAAAAGGAAACGAGTGTGTGTTGGCTGGACAGAAAAGAACCATTTTCCAGCAAGTATTTTATGAAGAACAATTAGACTTTTAGGCTTACCAAGTGCTGAAATTAAGCCGGAAATGGATATTCGAAAGATGGTTCGTGATCCTTACAAGTTTCCTTGGATTTCTGAACAAGAATCACCGAAAAATACCAAGTAGTTTGTGAGATATGAACAAAAGAAGAGAGGTGGGTACTGCTGGAAAATGCAGTTTCCCAGCAGTGACCTTCGAAGGTTCAAAGCTTCTTACCGAGTTTTCCGGGCAGAGATCCGTTCAAGGCTTTCCACTACGGTTTAAGGATTTCTTCTAGCTTTCCAACGATATATAGGGTTCAGAGGGTTCAGGGCAGAATTATAGAGAAATTGGGTTGCAAAGAGGCGGTTGCTTGGTGTTGCGCTGCTGCTGTTCTTCAGCCATGAAAAGAGAGAAATTTGGAGTGTGTTTAAGGGTTTGTATGAGTTTGTGTGTGGTGTTTTTCATCAAAATAATTGGTCTTATTTATAGGCAAACCCAAGGGAACACATCCCTTGATTTGGGGGATCCAAAAGATTACAATCCCTTGATTTAAGGGTGTCAAATCTTACACCATAAAGTGAAATAGTTGGTCAAAGCATGGTTTTTATTGTTGTTTATTTGATGGAATGGGGGTAGGCGGCCATAGGGAATGGTTAGGAAGATTTTGCTTGATCTTGTAGTACTTTCAATATTGTGCCCATACCTTGGTAGGTAAAAGATAAGATCTTCCAGAAGCATAGACTGGCTCATTTTGGGCGGAAGTATTCCCTTCCCGCAGGTCTTCCCGCAGGTCTTCCCGCAGGTCTTCCCGCAGGTCTTCCCGCAGGGTCTTCCCGCAGGGTCTTCCGCAGGGTCTTCCCGCAGGTCTTCCCGCAGGTCTTCCCGCAGGGTCTGAGCACAGGGTCTTTGAGCACTTTGAGCACAGGGTCTTTGAGCACTTTGAGCACAGGGTCTTTGAGCACAGGGTCTTTGAGCACTTTGAGCACATGGTCTTTGAAAAGGATTTTTGGTTTTTAGGGTTTTTCGCAAGGATTCTTCCCACGGGTTTCCCAATGTCACGCAGAGTTTTTCCACTCTTCTGTTTGAACTTTGGGTATATTATAGATGATATGGAACCCGTATTTATTTTGGTTCCCGGTATGATGTATATTTAAATTTAGCCCGGAGTTATATTTGGTTAAATAGTGCTCCATATTGTAATCCTTTATGGATTGTTTAAATTATTAACTTCATATTATTTTTGACTAGTATACCTTTAATTCCTTCATAGTTTCATATCTTGGTCGTCTCACTGTATAATGTATCATTGATTTGGCCGGTTCGGCGACTATATTCCATTATTTAAACGTTTATGGCGTTTTGGTCCTAATTAGAGTATTAGAACATTACTGGGCATGGTCTTACCATTACCCCTTATATTGGATCATAGGTATATATTTAGCTTGATATGTTTGTCACCTCTGACTATTACTGGGCTGTCTTTATCATATAGTCGTTCTCATCGGCACTTTATACAATCCTATAGGCATTACGACTGTTCTCGTTCACATTTCAAGTATACTATGGTTTATACGTCATATAACTTATATAATCAACACATAATTTAAATCAAGTATATAGATTAGAGTGTGAAATAATTACCGGGTGTCACACGCCCTATCACCATCGGTCAGGCCGGTGGGATAAATGATAAATACTTTGAATTATTGTACGCTTTGATTATAGATTTAAGGGAGTCATACATTTGTTATATTCTTAGCTAGTTTATAACTATCACATTTGTTAGAAAATAAAATGTTGAATTTCTGACACTTTCGTTAGTATAGCGAAAGGGGGGTCAATTCGTCCGTCGTAGTTAACGAGGACCGAGGATAATTTTAAATTAACTTTCATGTGTGAAAAGAAAGTAGACCTTGATCTTGTACAAATGGTATGGTGTTAACTTTGCTCTATGGACAAAGAAGTTTTGAGATAAATAAAGTGAGACTTGGCATAATTATTGGCTTGGTTTCGATAAAGAAAAGTTGTGTAAACGACACTTTCGTTAAGCGAAAGGGTTCTAATGGATTTCATTAGACAAAGACTTGTTTTGATGAGACTTTTGGCTGCATGCCGATAAGGAAGAATGAATATTTTAACAAATGACTTTTTGCTTTTGAATATTATTTCGACTGTAAGTCGTAAAATGCTATTTTTGCTATTTCAACGAACGTTGACTTTGGGCCTTATGGGAAAAATATAAGTTTTTAACATTGAGAACTCACCAACCATTGTGTTGACGTGTGTTTTAAACGTGTTTTTAAGGTAAATAAAAAACGGATGCTTCGTGGAGATGATGTGGGAAAACAGGTGTAATACCTGAATGCTAGACTTGTATTTTAAATAAACCGTGTACTCTTACACATGCGAGTTATGAAATTTTATAATAAATAAAAGTCCAACTTGTACGTGAATATGTTGTGCTTAAATATTGATGGCTAAACGGCGTCTGTTACCGCCCAAATTAGTTGTTTAAGTCTTCTGCTGTTAAGTTAAGGTTTTTGGTGTGTGACACATCCTATCAAATCAATTTGATTTTAGTTTCGAAGGTTTGAAATGCGAAATTCTTGTGAATATTTAATGAGAGAGAGACGATATTTTTATTTATGAAAAGGTGATTATACAGTTGAGTTAACGATGAAATTTGACGGAATTGGCGAATTGGAAGACATTAGCGACAATTGAAAAACCTGAAGGGTTCAATTGCAAAAAAGAAAGAAAGAAAAGAAAAGGGAAAAAAAAGAGGTTCTGGATAAATGTGGCAAAAGTGACCAATTCTCATGGACGATTTTACTCTAATTTGATTGTATAATATCAACACATCAATTGAAAATTTTGCTTGAAACCTCCTAACACTGTGAAGTTTGATCTACTCCTAATAAATATTGAACGAATTTTTTTGACCTTTTTCGTGAAATAAATATTTATAGAATTTTCGACAGTGTAAAATCGACAAATGAAACAATCCTGATGTATGTTTTAAGTACAATGTCAATCAAACGATGTAATTCTTTTAATGCTATAATTATTTCCCCTAAATTATCCAAATTTGGATTAAAACATTTCTCCACACTTTTATATAATGACACCATAAATTTGATAAAAAAAATTGCAAAATGTATTATAGACATGCCAAAGCAACACATATCATTGTAAGTATTAAAACGGTGGTCATCGGAAAGCTAGAAAGATGGGTCTTCAAGTGAGTTTTTGAGTTCTTCATTCTTGTCTCTAGTATCTTTTCAGACATCCTAAAAAATATTCACACTCATAACCTTACCGAATTTTATATCCTACATGTGACAAGACAAATGGGTTTGATATGCGTCTTATTTTCTTTAAACATTAAATAACTTACCCTCTTTGTTTATTTCGAAGAATTGTTTCATATATTAAAGAAAGAAAGGAATAATCTTCTCCATGTTCTTTGATATTCCATTTATTTCCTTCCAAAATTATCTACTCGATTACAGGCTTGACTATGGTTTCTTTTGTTTTATATAGAGCATATATGATGTATTGTTAAATTGTAACAAGACCAAAAACACAATTCTCAATATTATTCATTACCATTTTTCTCATGGTATCAGAGCGGTAACAAAGATCCAACATGTGAACCGATTCAAAAGAACGGTTCGAAAAAGCAACGGATCCTAGGGCGCATGAAATCAAGCAAAGTTTGACAGCCACCAAGCAAGTTTGGGCCTCCGTTTTTGGCATACTACACCAAACTCCAAGTTCTATGGGACGCGATACAATATCCATATATGTTCCAAGATGCATCTGTAACGGCTGGACGTGTGATTTAGGTAAGAAGCTAACAGATTCAAAAGACAGAAAAAATGTATGTGTTCCTGTTGGGATTAGATCCCGAGTATGGGACGATTAAAACACAGATCTTGGCTATGCAACCAATTCCCTCTATCGAGGATGCCTACTATTTAGTTGTCATGATGAGCAATAAAAGGTTGTTGCAAGAAACAAAATAATTCCAGTTGATGTTGCTGCCTTCCAAACCTATATACCAGCAAAAAGTGATCAAGTCCAGTCACTGAACAAACCAGAAAGAACTAAACCAAAGATTGCATGTGTTAAGGGGGAGACAAGTCTTATGCCGAGAATGACTAGTGCTTAAAATCAGTAGTTTATTAAGCTATTTGGAAACAGGGATGGCGTTGCTAAAGAAGAATATGGACATGTAGCAAACATGGCAGGTAACGACAAATGGGTAATTGACTCAGATGCAATTTGTTATCCGTTAGCTGGCTCTCGCAAGATCTACAATGTGTTATAACTTTTTTTCCTGATTTTTGCGTTATGCGAAGCTTGAATTTGAGGACGTTGATTGGAGTGGGTGATTGTAAAAGTGGTCTATACAAGATGGCGATGGTTCAAGCAAAGAGGCAAGCTATGATGACAAGTCTTAGTACGTGGCACAAGAGGTTGGGTCATCCGTCAAATGCTAAGCTACCCCATATTAGTTTTCTTAATAAGTATCCCCTTCACTTCCAAAGACTTTTGTGACTCATGTGTAAAAGCCAAATTTACAAGATTGCCATTTCCAATTAGCACAACTAAGACTTAAGCTTTTTTTGATTTGTTACATTGTGACGTATGGGGTAAGTATCGTACACCTTCATTTACACGTGCCACCTATTTTTTACTATAATTTTTAGCCGTATGGGTGTTTCTACTTAAACATAAACACAAGGCAAGCATATGCTTTGTGAATTTTCATAAAATGATACAAGCCCAATTTGAGAAATATTAAAAGAATAAGTTGTGACAATGGGGGGAAGTCACTTCAAATCACATGTGACAAATTCGAGGTTAAGGGAAGACCATGAATGTTTTTAGGAAACCCAAAAGGAACCAAAGGGTACAAGATTTATGATACACAATATCATATAATCATTGTTTCACGAGATGTTAAGTTTATGAAACATGTTTTCCCTTTTGCAACTCATGAAATAGAAAAAGAAGAGGTTTTTATATTTCCTCAAAAATGGCATTATAAAGAGGAGCAAACTGGTCCACAAAAGGATAACAAAACGGACAATACACACCCACATAGTGGGCCTGATGAAGAAGTGCAATATGGCCAGAATTAATTGTTGATCATTTTGTGTCCAATGAGGAAGACACTAGTGGGCTGCCGCAGCCCAACACACAAAATTGTGATCCTATTTTGTCCAAGTCTGATGAAAACAACTCACAACCTGATATTGGGCCAATAGAAGAAGTGGGACCAAAAGAAACAAATGAGATTGGCTTAGATCATGACATATGTTATTAAATAAAAAACCACTGACAATCCGGACCAACCCAATCCTGAAAACGAACAAATTAGGCCAACTAGTGCACCTATGAATAATGAAGTAACTGGGCTTGGCACAAATCTTCAAAGATAAAAAAAGAAACAGATGTCTTCCTAAACACTTTAATGACTATGAGATCAAGTTTCCCTCATCTATATACCACAAGCATACCATTTCCAATCAAAGGTCCTCGATGGTACATCCCTTAGCATAAAGCGTTTTTGGCGGCCATTACTTCCGGTAATGAGCCAAAACACTTCCATCAGGCTGTGAAAGACTCGAATTGGATAGAATCAGTGAAGAAAGAAATTCAAGATCTTGAGGCCAATGAAACTGAAATCTAGATAAATTACCGGAAGGAAAACGGGCAATATACTCAAAATGTGTAGGTTCCTAGCCGGATCTACACGGAAATATCTCGTTCCACGTAGGTGCGGAATCCCTACGTAAGACGATACGAGCGTAGAAGCGATATACGTTAAAACACAAGCTAAACACGTTACAATACCCAAAAGACACGTTGTGTTGCAACTAATAACACGTGATATTCAATCACCAATTACACGTACTGGAATCGTTACCCAAATCAAGCCGTAGCTTAAACCTATATACACTTCGACAACTTCGCCTAACATGCTAGGCGAAGTTGTCACTAACTTCGCTTGTTCCACAAGTTCGCTTATAACAGGCGAACTTGTGAGAACAAGTTATCTCAAACACATAAACAAATCCAACTAACACGATTACAGACACTAGATACTGAACTACTGACATCATGCACCAACAGACTCCCCCTTGGCAGTAGCTTCATATCTCTATCTTCAATCACGTGTCTTGTAATCCCAAAAATCTCGAGTCACTAGTCTTCAAGCATGAACGCCTTCTCTGACACAAACCGAAACTACTCTTTGATATTTCTTGGCTTCTTCTTTCCAAGCAGGAATATAGAATATCTTTTTCTCGTTCAGCACCTGCAAATCAGCTTGAGACAAATTTACTAAGTGCATTGGATCATACACTCTCAGCAACTCTTGTTCATCTTCATCCTCTATGACCGCTTCAGCTGTTTCACTATCAACATACCACCATTTCAGATTCTTCAGGACATCCTTGGGCATCTGTTTCATCGGCCCTTCTTTTAAACACCGGATCGGCTTATACTTCATTATCATCCAAGGCTTGCCATCAGCTCTCATGCCTCTGTCTTTATCTTCAACGAGCTTTCCTTTCTGCGGCTTTAATAACTCGAACTTTTTCTCTTTCATGCTTCCTTTCCACACGATCTTTCCAATAATCCTAGCCATATTATCATCACTTCTGTTTATCAACCCCAACTTGGCTAAGTCCTTCACCTCACACTCCGACAAAGTATTCAACGACCTCAACAATCTCTTGAAATACTGAACCCCATCATAACGTTTAATCACAAAGAGCCTCAACTGCTCATCATATAACCAGCAAATAATCCCCTTTTTCGATTCAGCATACCCTTTGATGTTGTAACTTTTCTTGAACATAGTAGGGACCGCCGGTTTCTTAGTCTTTACGAACCACTGAGCGTAACCTTCTTTCCATCTTGGCTGCTATTCCCATTCAGTCTCATCACATTCCGTATCTTGACCCAAATCTGACTTTTCAACTGCCGGGATTTCAAGCTTAATATTATCCTCCACAATCTCTCCCTCTTCGACTTCATTGTCAATCACAATCTCAGCCCCTATCTTCTCGATCTCTTCCAACGGTAACACATCATCATCACCTACAACATCATCATCCAACACCTCCTCAGCATCTACTACCACCATGTCATCACCCCCCGATCTGCCAGTTGCACCAGTTGACTCCCCCTGAGTTGTGGAAGTCCCAAGAGCTTGTTCAGTTCTTGGCAACTCTCCACCTGCATCTTTCGATGCATTGGGATCATCGTCTCGATCGTTTATCTTCTTCGTCCTCAGTTCGTCACCCTTACAGCTCGTCTCCCCCTGAGATGCCAAGAACTGTTTCAAGGCATCAAATATTTTACCGTGCTCAATCAGGAGGGACGACTGAATCTGATTCTCTGCAACGAGGCGCTGAATAGCGTGAGTCTGGATCAGATTTACTCTTGACTGTTCTGCCACGACCCTTTCAAGAGCTGCTATTCTTTCCGAGTCGGATAAGGTTGCATCAAAATCAAACCTCATATGTGAAATGTCTTGAGCGTACGGAGGAGGGATTCCCAAGGTAACCGGCACATCAGAAACAAGTGGAAACGTAACCGCAGGTGGTATCGTAACAGACAACCCTGCAGTGGCAACCAGTGTCGATTCAACAAATCTTGCAACGACCTCCGATGGAGTAAGGGTTGGAGGTGGCAAGGACACAATTTCTGGAGCCGAGAGTTGAAATGTGGTGGGTGGTATGCCAAAGGAGGATGAGGTAGTCAACACTGGAACATCCGAGGTGATCGATCCTGTAACTGTCAACGATGTAGGGACCATAGTCATACCTGACAGTGCGGGTGGAGAAAAACGAACCACCCTCGAGCTCTCACCAGCTCCCGATCCTTCACCCGTTCTTGCCCTTCTCTCTCGACGAACCAACCGTTGTAAATCCTCCTCAAAATCTGATTCACTATCATCTGTGTCTCTCTTTCTCTTCCCATGAATTCTTTCTTGAGTAATCAGAATCTGTCTTGCTTCAGCCACATCATCATTTGAGGAGTCAGAATCAGTTCTTTCCGTATCAGTCACAGTAGTAGCTGCCCTCGACACATCCATACTAGAAACCTGTGCAACCGAGACATGTACCTCTTCCTCTGGATCAAAACGTTCCATATCGAAAAATCCTTGTCCGCCAAAAGCAGCTTCAAGGTCAACGTGTTCCTCCGGTGCCACAACAGGAGCAGCAGGTGGAGATTGCTGTACCTCAGGTGGTGGTTGAGGTGCTCCAGCCTGTTGCGGTGCCGGATCCCGAAACTCGTCCCCACGAGCTGCAACATACTCCGGGTTGATCAAGTACCCAAATAACGGAGTATGTCGAGGACGGAGCTCTGGTTTACTTCTGGCACTTGACGATCTACATTGGGCGATGATCCTCTTGCTGACACTCTCCACATATCGAATCGGACGGCGCTGAGGTAACGTGGGAGCCACGTGATTCAAGATCATTTGAAGAAATCTTGGATACAACAAGAATCTCTCACGCGCCACCGCTCGTCTTTGACGATCTATCTCATAGAACACCATCTGACTGAAGCTATAACGCTTGTTGTAAGTCAGTGCTGTCATCACCGACTGCATCGTCGCACCCATTCCATCCGTACCGGCCTTTCTACCCGACATGCACACGATCATCACGTGCATGAGAAAGCGCCATTGATCTAACAAAAACCCCTTGCGTCTCTGAGTATCCCCCAATGGACCAGAATAGCCCATTCTTAAAAAGGCACCATCTCTGAATGGAGCCACGAAGTCTGTAGGATAATCTCTCGTTTCATCCCCAAACTGCAAAGCAAACCTTATCTGCTCAGAAGAGAACTGCACTTCCTGATTGTTAACCGTTGCACGCATAACTGGGGGCTCAACTCTGCAATCATACTCAACCGTCTGCCAGAAATCTTCTATGTTTGGTAAAGAGATGGGCAGAGTTGTAGTAATAGCGTGGAAGATACGCGAGCGGATAAGAAAAGTGATGATCTCGCGATAATCATCAACACCGCTCGCATCCGGGTCCAAAGTAATGTACATATTATGCCCTGGGAAAAACTGACGATTGTTATCTCCTCCATCGTCACCACCAGCACCACCGGCTCCTGCTACAGCTGCCATATCTGCAACACAAACGGTCTAAGTTAGAGAAACGTCGAGGCAGATCGTAATTTCGCTTATTACCATGAGCGAAGTTAAGCCTAAGGATAACTTCGCCTAATCATAACTTCGCCCCTTAAACAACTTCGCCTCTGATTAATTAAAATTTAAAGTAACAGGCGAAGTTAAGCCTTAGGCGAAGTTGAGAACAACTTCGCCTAAACCATAACTTCGCCTGAACTGAAACGGCAAAGGTTTAGACGGCAAACGAGGTGAATTTGGTGATTGTGGACGAGAAAGACATGACACTAAGAGATCTAGACGATCACATTAGTTACGAACACGTTAAAATAAGTATGAAAATTGGGTGTTCAAAAGTTTGTAAGAACGAGATCTCGTATCGGACCGAAACGGCATCTTATTAACTTGATTGACAATGATTATACATTAACCCGACCCAACACACCTTTAATACGGATCGAAATTGAGAAAAGATAACAAGGTTTGAATCGAGTAAAACAAGTTCGCCGAGGGTTAATACACAACTTCGCTGGATTTTGAAAACAATAAAGAGTTTGACTAGAAAATTCCGTTATATAGGGTCAAAGTTACACAGGCGAAGTTGGGGCTAACTTCGCTTACCCCTTAACTTCGCCTGTTAACAAGTTCGCCTAAGTATAACAACTTCGCTTGATATGAATGTTACACAACAAACCCTTATAATTAGAACGTTATGCCATTAACTTTTAAAACTTCCTTTAAACAGTAAAATGTTACGGTCAAATAACAAGTAACCAGGTATAAAACCATAAAACGACATAAGTAAAATAAAATCTAGAAATAAAGTACACGGGATCAAATTTCAGTCTTGACAGGGACTACCAAGTTTTAGAAAAGATCCGAACAGGAATCATACTAATTAAGTGACTTTCACACATATCCATGTTCAGCTGTATTATGACATAAAGAGACAGGTTGTAAGCAGGTAAACAAACTTAGTATGGTTTTCATCGCTTCTGTGATACGGATTATGTTCAATTAAGCTCAAAACTTAAATGAGCAACACATCAGAGAATGTGATGTCTCCTATCTATTCTCAAAGCGTATTTGGCTTTCCCCAAGTCACCCCGAGTTGACCTCGACCCGTAGTGTCTGATTAAATAGTAAGTACTCTTCGATCTTTAGACTCTTCTTCCCGTTCTCTTTCTTGCCTCTTGATTGATAAGTATAACATTATAAGCTTTAGAAGGCTTAACAATTTTTTTTTTAATAATAAGATTTACACAGCTTCTAGTAGACGACTGCAAGTCCCAAATCTGGATCACTGCAGTTTCTTTACACACTATCTTCTCGGTAATCAGAACCCTCACGGGCTCGTGTATGACTGGGTAATCGCTTTTCTACCTATCATTCGGAAAGATATAATGAAGACATGCACAACTCTTAATGAGTTTCCACTTAAAATCGAGGAGAGTTAGTTAGTATCACTTCTACTTTTACGCACCATAAAAAGCTACCATAACATACAATGACTGTTCTAAAGTCTTTTAGGCCTAATAACTTCACTAGTTAAGCACACAGAATCAGTTTGTCTATCACTTTCCAAGGTTGGATCAATTTTCTTTTAAACATAGTAAAGGAACTTCTTACGAAGTTATAGACTTGAAAAAAAAAATTATATCATCTCCCTTAAAAATATTTTAAATTCTATCGCCCCGTTCAAGTCAAAGTCATCAGGTAAACGGCTATCCTGAAGATCCAAAGGGTCAGCTGGACCGACCACATACTAATATGCGTCCTTTTAACTAAGTATGAACGACTAATATTCAGCGAAAGAATAAAAACACATCGGAAACCGCCCCGGTCACTTTCAGTCATCTGGTTAATAGCTATCCTCATAATCTACTGGTAGAAGTGAGGACCAAACATATCCGAAGATATGTCCTTCAAACTGAAGCAACCGACATAATTCTAAGCGATAGTGACGTTTTTTTTTTTAAGTAAAAACTAAAAATACGGTTACTCGGGATTGATCATCCCATTTAGCTCAACAAGGTTTTGAAAACGAGTTCTGTCAAATGCTTTAGTAAACAAATCAGCGAAATTATCTAACGAATCAACCTTTTCGAGCACTATTAATTTCTTCTCAGCACAATCCCGTATAAAATGATGACGAATGTCAATGTGTTTAGTTTTGCTATGCTTTACGGGATTGTTAGTTACTGAGATAGCAGCAGTGTTATCTATACGGATAGGCGTATGAGTGAAATTCAGACCGTAATCGCGCAATTGCTATTGTATCCAAAGAACCTGGGAGCAGCAGTTCGATGCTGCCATGTATTCTGCTTCACAGGTAGAGATAGCAACTGAGGTCTGCTTCTTGCACTGCCATGACACTAATCTGCCTCCAAGAAACTGGCATCCCCCTGTTGTTGACTTCCGATTCTGATTGCACCCTCCATAGTCAGAATCCGTGTAAGCGACCAACTCCAAGTCTCCCCCTTTCGTGTACCACAATCCCAGCTTAGGCTTGCCCTTAAGATACCGCAATATCCTTTTGACTCCCTTCATGTGAGATTCCTTTGGGTTTGCCAGAAAACGAGCACAGAGACAAACTGCAAACATAATATCCGGTCTAGATGCAGTTAAATACATTAAAGAACCTATGATTGCCCGATATTGGGTGGGGTCCACGTCTGCATCACTGTCTGAAACAGCACCCAGTTTGTGGTTGACACAAACTGGAGTATCAAATGGAGTGCTGTCCTCCATCTTGAAGCATTTGAGAACGTCTTGGACATATTTAGTTTGATGGATGAACATCCCATCTTTCTTCTGATCGACCTGCAATCCTAAAAGAAAGTTAATTCACCCATTGCACTCATTTCAAACCTCTTTTTCATGACGTCTTCAAATTCTTGACACATGGCGACTTTTGATGCAGCAAAGATGATGTCATCCACGTTGACTTGAACCAGAAGAAAATCTCCCCCTTTTCTCTTGACAAACAGTGTGCTGTCGATCTTTCCTCTTTCAAACCCATTCTCAAGCAAGTAATCAGACAAGGTTGCATACCAGGCACGAAGTGCCTGATGTAGACCATATAGTGCTTTACTTAGCTTGTACACGTGATCAGGAAAGTCTGGGTCAGGAAAACCTGGAGGCTGCTCAACGTACACAACCTCATCGACTTTACCGTTAAGAAACACACTTTTCACGTCTAACTGGAACACCTTCATCTCATTGTGAGCAGCAAATGCCAAAAACAGTCGAATCGCTTCTAATCTTGCCACAGGAGCAAACACTTCATTGTAGTCGATCCCTTCTTGCTGATTAAAACCTTTTACAACCAGCCTCGCCTTGTTCCTGATGATTATTCCTTTTTCATCTTTCTTGCATTTGAAAACCCATTTTGTGCCAATCGCATGCACATTCTTCGGTTTTGCAACCAATTTCCAAACCTCCATCTTCCCGAACTGGGCTAGCTCTTCTTGCATGGCTTCGACCCACGAGCTGTCCTTTAGAGCCATTTGATAGTTCTTTGGTTCAATCTGGCTGATGAAGCAGGTGTACAAGCATTCGTTAATGATGCCTGTTTCTTTAATGCTTGTGTAAACACAAGTGTGCTCATACAAGCTTCGTCTTGTTTGTACACCGTCGGACAAATCACCTATCACGTTCTCCAAATGGTGATTTTTGTGAACTCCAGTAGTCGGAACCGAACTGACTTGCAGATTGTCTTCCAGGTTCGAAGAGAGTTCATCAATGGGTGATTGTTGTTGGGAGTGAAAAGGGTTGTAAAATTCTTCTTCAGTAGAGGCCGCAGGTGCATTAACGGCACTTGACGTGGAAGGTTGACTTTCATCGTGTCGTCGACGTAGTACAATGTTTTCCTCCTCGTCATACATGATCTGTGAGGCAATTTTCTCATCAACTACTGCACAATCCAAATAAGGCACATTAAAAGATTTAAACAGTCTATCATAGTCAAAAGCTTCAGCGGGTCCCGTGCTGGGCATGGGTGGTTTGTAACTCGTGATGTCGGAGTTATATACCACTTCAACCTTGCTGGTCGATAGATTAAAGACTCGTCTGTTGGGGGTCCCAACAACATATCCGACTAAAATACCTTCGTCAGCTTTCTCACCAAATTTTGAGTTCGTCTTTAATATCGAACACGGGGACCCGAATGGTTCGAGACCATTCAAGTTAGGCTTTCTATGCATGAGTTCATAACATGTTTTATTCAATCTTTTAACAGTTAAAACTCGATTTAGGATATAACAGGCTGTTGCAACAGCTTCAGCCCAGAACACCACAAGAAGTTTAGCATCGGCCAGCATGATTCTGGCTCCTTCAATTAGCGTCCTGTTCTTCCTCTCAGCCACCCCATTTTGTTGCGGAGTATACGGGGCGCTGTACTGGTGGTCTATCCCTTTCTGTAGGCAGAACATCTCCATCTGGTAGTTTTTGAACTCTGTCCCATTGTCACTCCTGATGTATTTATCCTTTCTTCCCACGATGTTCTCAACCTTGGTAATCAAGTTAATTACCAACTGAACCGTTTCATCTTTTGTCTTCAGGAAATATACCCAAGAATATCGAGAGAAATCATCAGTTATCACCAAGCAGTACGATGTTCCACCTAGGCTTTTTACATTCACGGGACCGAAGAGATCCATGTGAAGTAGGTCTAGGGTACTGACTATTGAATTGATCTTCTTGGTGTGATGAGGTTCCTTGTGTTGCTTTCCCTTTTTGCACGATAAGCATTGGTCTTCAAAGTTGAAATTTTTCAAGGGAACACCAAGCACCAGCCCATTCTTGACAATGTAGTTCATTTTTCGAAGAAGTATATGCCCCATTCTTCGATGCCATAACTCGGACTCTGATTCAGTTGCTTTTGACAGAAGACATGACTCATCTGTTGCCATCTCAGTCGACCTCATATCCATTACGTATGTGTTCTTTTCCCTTGGAGCCTTCATCACTATCCATGCCTCTGGTATCTTAAAACCAGGAAACAGTACAATTGCTTCATTTTTGGTAAAGTGCACCGTGTACTCTTTGTCACAGATCTGAGATACACTCAACAAATTATGCTTCAACTCTTCAACGTAATTCACCTTTTCTAACTTCATTTTACCATTTGTCACAGTTCCAATCCCAGTAATTCTACCACCGCTCTCTCCAGCAAAACTTACTCTACCTCCCTGAACAGGTTTCCATTCGTGTAAAAAATTCTTGTTACCAGTCATGTGCCGGGAACAGCCGCTATCCACAACCCACAGATTGTTTACAGCCCTGTTCAACTGTTCCGGCACAATTAAAGAAAAGGATTAAAATCTGGGGACCCAAGACCTATTGGTCTTGGGTCGATTAAATCTGTTAAAAGGCATCCCGTACTTTGGCTGTCCAAAGTTAGTATGAGAATGATTTATGTAAGTCCTAATAGGATACCTTCTTGTAGATTGACTATGAGGCCATCCAAACCTTCGTGAATTAAATGAGTTATAACCAGTGGTTTGATTGTTAACAGGGAAAAACTGAGATTGACATCTTTGAAATCTTGGTTTAGTCCAATGTCTGAACATTGGTGAGTTTGCATTTTTACCATTATAATAATCATTGTTCGGTTTATTCTCAGTTTTCGGAGGCCTCATACCTCTTAATATATGATTTAGAGGACAATCAGCAATCAGGTGTCCTATTTGATTGCATCTGAAACAACTCCTGTGTTCAACTTTCGTCTCAACAGTTGTTTCTGATGTTGAGGTTGCATTACTACCCGTTTATCTAACGTATGGTGGGACATACGGGTTTAGAGGGGAATTCTTTTCAGTAGGCTTATATTCCTCCCCACGTCTTAGTAACACTACCTCTTCTTTTGTCTCACTAGATTCGGATGTCTTGTCCGAATTTGATGAGACAGAACTTGGAACAGAAATCTTAACACTCGAAACAGGCTTAGTCGTATCTTTTTCACTCATTTCAGGTTTTTTAATTGAAACTTTGACAGGAACTGTCTGACTAATCTCAACATCAACAGATTTCTGATTACTAGGATCATATGTATAGTTATGATTATAAGGTGGTGGAACTTCAGAATATCCAATTCCTCCCCTTTTAACTAGGGAACGTTGATCACTTACGAGGTGATCAAGCATTGCAGAGGAATTTCTAAACTGCTCAAGTTTTCTGTTTAGTTCCACCACTTTCACCTGGTAGTCAGCTATCTGTTTATCCCTTTCAGCAATTAGTTTGGTTTTCTCTTCTAACACTTCATAGCTAAGATCAATTACTTGTATTTTTTCAGCTAGACTTGCTTTAAGACTTCTTATATCTTTTTCACTAGCCTTAATCTTTACAGAATAACTATTTTCTCTAGTTTTAGTGTAATGATGATCTTCTTTTAACGTTTTAAATTGAGTGTCCAAACTAATAAACTGATCAGTTAATGTTTTCAATTGTTCAGACAGATTTTCACATTGCATACAAGGGAGTTCAGAACTTACCTCAGAGAGCTTATCATTCACCTCTGCCATATAAGCTTGATCTTCTCTTGTCTCTCTGTCGCTTCCTTCAGTTTCTATGTTAACCAGGTTGGCCTGTTTGAACACTTCCTCAACTTGCAGATTCCAATTGTATCCCCCGTTCTGTCTGGATACCATCGCCCTATTCTCATTACTTCCCCCATTCGGTTGTGTTGTCCTGTTCTGACTACGTTCTACTCTTTCATTTGTGCATTCTTTAGCAAAGTTGCCATTCTGTTGACAGTTATAACACCGAACATTTGACTTATAAAACCCTGGTCTTTCGCCAACGAACTTTCTACCAGTTTTCTTCATAAACCTTTTAACTCTTCTTACTTTCATCGCCATCTGCCACTGCAGATCCATCTCTTCCAGATCATCAGCATCGATCTGATCATAATCTTCGTCTAAAGTTGCAGGGTCGACAATTTTACCTTTGATGTAATTTTCGTAAGAAGCAATGAAAGATGCATAGAGAGCAAACTGCTGTTTAGCAGATTTAACACTCATGGGCATCTGAGAGTAGTTGTTGTTCGGAACATTTGAGGAACAACTACCAGTTGTTGCTTGCGGTTTAGAAGAATTTGTTCCACCAGCTACGAAACACACATCACCATCCATGTTGAGAGTTACATGACCATCATGAGTTGAGTTAGAGCTCGAGTCTCCCTTTGAGTAGTAAGCAGATGATTCTGACTTTGAACTTGAACTTGAAG
This sequence comes from Bidens hawaiensis, assembly GCF_021521415.1. NCBI lineage: Eukaryota > Viridiplantae > Streptophyta > Magnoliopsida > Asterales > Asteraceae > Bidens > Bidens hawaiensis. The sequence continues at coordinate 85,999 of NW_027506079.1, forward strand.
TAACTTTCGCACCATACATTCCCGGATCCTGAACCTGATCAGTTGGTGTCTCTTTTCGAACCATGTTAAGTTCAAAAGTTCGTAGTTTACTGACTGCTGTTTCCAAGTCGATGTTTGCAAACTCTTTATCTTCTCTCATCAGGACAGTGTACATTTCCCATTTCGGTGGAAGAGCATCAAGAATTTTTTCTACGATCTCTTCTTCTTTATAGTCAATTGAATAGTTTCTGAGTTCGGTCATCAAGTGGTAATACCTTGTGATGATATCATCAAGTGACTCATTCTTCAAATACTTGAACACCGAGAATTAGGTTTTGAGTAGCTTAATCTTGGATGCACGTATCCCCACATTACCTTCATATCGATTTTCAAGCGCTTCCCATAGCTCTCTGGCGGTTTTGTATTTCCTGAAGGTGTGAAGAATCTCTTGTGGAAGAGCCATCATTATCGCAGCATGAGCTTTGCTTTCTGCCTCATACATCTTCTTTTCTTCCTCTTCCATCTTATTGTACTTCTTTATTTGTTCACGACCCTCAAACATAGCCGTTGGTGGAATGTATCCATCTTGAATGCACACCCACATCTTAGCATCTTGATATTTAACATATTGTTCAAACCGATCTTTCCAAGCAATGAAATCGGTACCCTTAAGCATTTTCGGAGCCTTAGTAGCTAAACCTGCTTCCACCTCCATTTTTACCAGTTCCGTAATATTTATAGAAGTCATCTTTGAAAGAAATACGAAACGAAAACACAAAGAAACCCAATTTTTTTTTAATTATTCTGAACAGTACCAGTAGGCGAAGTTATATTTAACTTCGCTTAAGTCTTAACTTCGCTTGATTACTCAACTTCGCTGAAACTCTTAACTTCGCTTTCTTCTTAACTTCGCCTGATGTTAACTTCGCTTGGAGACAACTTCGCTTAAGTTATGCGAACTTGTGAGGTAGGCGAAGTTAATGATAACTTCGCTTAAACTTATATCTTCGCCTAAACCCTACAAACAGTGGCGGCAACTTCGCCTGATGAACACAACGTTTTTGCAAGTTTGATTTTGACGTATTGCGAGGTATTCGAATGTGTAATGGGTTGTTTTTGATGGAGGGAGGTGAGTAGGACACAATAACTCGGTATTTCAACGTAAACTCGTCCCGCGAATAGTCGAACGGAACGATTTCTACACCCGTGTGATAATCCCGAACCACACAATCACGAGCAAATGCTCTGATACCAAGTGTAGGTTCCTAGCCGGATCTACACGGAAATATCTTGTTCTACGTAGGTGCGGAATCCCTACGTAAGACGATATGAGCGTAGAAGCGATATACGTTAAAACACAAGCTAAACACGTTACAATACCCAAAATACACGTTGTATTGCAACTAATAATACGTGATATTCAATCACCAATTACACGTACTAGAATCGTTACCCAAATCAAGCCGTAGCTTAAACCTATATACACTTCGACAACTTCGCCTAACATGCTAGGCGAAGTTGTCACTAACTTCGCTTGTTCCACAAGTTCGCTTATAACAGGCGAACTTGTGAGAACAAGTTATCTCAAACACATAAACAAATCCAACTAACACGATCACAGACACTAGATACTGAACTACTGACATCATGCACCAACAAAATGGGTCTATGAGACATTGATAGGTACAAATCTTGTCTTGTGGAAAAGGGTTACATTCAAATGGAAGGGACAGACTTTCACGAAACTTTTTCACATATTGCGAAGTTAGTGACGGTTCGTACCCTTTTAACCGTTTCATCAACATTTCTTAGACGGTTTCACTTTTTAATAAACAAAAGTTTCTGTATTGAAACTTCAACATGACCTTCTTTCTTTCCAACATATTACCCATACTTCTCATTCTGAAGTGTTGAAAAAGAGAAGCACATACCTTAATACTTCTAACTTGATGTAATATATTATCAGGTAATGCATGGTCAACGTTGAATAATCTTTAGTCTCGATTTCCAAGGCTTTCTTCTAATCTTGAGAGTAAGTATCAAACGGTTTTTCTTCCTGGTTCGTACTCGGATCACCGATTAGGGGAGGACTGTATACATTATCGAGACTTCATGCACAATCAGGATGTGTGGATCCCAGATGAGCTCTAATCTCGGTTCCCGTTTGGCGAAGTCATTGAGTTTCATCAGCCTTGGACACTTCGAATGAAGCATTTGTTTCATAATTATGTTCTGAGATGCCAATTCATAGAAATTAGCCATTTTAGAAAGTAGGGGGTTTAAACTGTCAAGTATATGAAGTTTTGGGTTTAAACGGTCAAATGATGAAAGTTTGATTAACGAATGAACCAAATACTTTAATAAATGAAGCAACGGTTTTGGTAACGAATGGGATTATGGTTTTAGTAACGAATGGTGAAAAACGGGAAGGTATTGTTCACATGAATGATACATTAACGAACGATCACACGAATGATAAGGAATGATGTTTGAGTAACGAATGTAGTACTGTAGATGTAACGAATGAGGTATTGTAGACGAATGATCAGTTACAACTAAATGACACGTGTCAAAAGTGGTTAATACTATTCATGCGAATGGTAAGTTACAAATATTGAATGTGTGTTCATCCATAACGAATAGGAATTCAAATCTTCAAACATTCATCAACAATCCAAATTCAGACTCAAATTCAAACTTTAATCAAACTTGGATTACTAGTCCAAATCTCAACCAAATTCAACAAATCAACTACCAAATTACTCGTCCACTCGTTCCGTACCTCAACAAACCATTCCAACCACCAAAATGCAATCCAAACTTATCCAATTTCACTCAAAACCAAGCCGTACAACCTCTGTTCCCGCCATTACTTTCAAATCTTTAATTCACTTGAATTGAAGTAAACTAATACAATTAAACTCTAACGAACACACAGGATCTAATTAAGAATAGCTCGCGAGTAATTTTGATATCAATTAAACACAAATCTAAGAGTAATTGATCAAAACTTGTTCTATACAGTCTCGGAATCCAATTCAAGATAATTAACACTCCATTAACACTCAGTTGATGTCAATCTAATACCCAAAGACTTAATCAATCGAACAATGGATCTAATACCACTTGGGAAACCACTTTCGCATGATTACGTTAATGATTAATACGATTACGTTAAGGATCTAGTCACTTGATATGATCAATTGATCAGGCTTAGCTTGAATACGTTAAGGCTAGTGCGTGAGTGTAGATTTTGGTAGCATAACGAGAGGAATTCAATAAGGATAGTCACTGCTTAATAAATTGATAAATTAAATTGTAGGGCATATATAGATGACGATGCCATTCGTTATACATCACATAATGAATGGAAACCATTCGTTATCATTCCCTAATATATACATTAAATACCAAAAATGACTCATTCGTTGTCTTCATTCGTTAAACAAAGTTAAGAAATAGATAAAACTTAATACGCATGAGCTTATTCGTTGTAAATTACATAACGAATGGATCATTTACATTAACGAATGTACCCTTGTACATTACCCAAAATACCCTTATACATTACAAAACAAAGACCAAGACGAAAAAACATGTACTAACAGGTAAATGTTATCAAGAGCGGGAAAATCGAAGGGAAAGATTTTGAATGATCCAGTTGTTCATGAAGATGTGTGACAAGGTCAAATGTAAAGATATTTTTGCTTTACTGGTGCAGATGGATAGCTGATGACTTACTGCTGATTGTTGAAAGTTTCATCCATATCATATGCAAGTTGGATGATTAGTCTGATCACCTGGATATGCTTACTTATGGGGAAATCTGATACAAGAAGCTACGAGTTATTTTGTATACAAGACTTCGAGATTTGTCTATCTGCACAAACCCAAGAATCATCAGTCAAGGGGAATTCATTTATAGCGGTTGATGATTTGTAGTTAAAGTATTTGACAGCTACGGAAAAAGGGGAGTCTGTTAGTGCATGATTTGTTGTCTGTAGCTTATCGAATAGGCTAGGGATACTTTAGTTAATATTCTATGTTGTAACATGGCCCATTCCATAAGTGTGTTTAGCGTCTGGTGTTCATTCGCTATATGCTAAGTGTCATATGCAAATATGTTAGCGTATGGCAGCCCCATTCGAGAACTTGGGATCTCATACGCTAAGGGTGTGGCGTATGAGGCTCATTCGTTACCAGAGAGACTCCATTCGCTATGAAACGTAGCAAATGGGAAGTCATTCTAAACATGATCCCCCCCCCATTTGTTAGTGATGTTAGCGAATAGGGGTTTGGGCCCATATATTGACTGATCATATCCATTGGGCTTAGAGTTTTGGCCTTGTTCTTCATATTAACGTTATGCTGCCGAAATCTCTCTAGAATGATAGGACGCCTCGAGATGCATATTGAGGCGAATCAAGCTTAACCGTATGTATGTATGTATGTATTTATGTATGTATGGCAATAAGTTCCTATCAAAAGTCTACTCTTACCAAGCATCTTATGAGAACAGGTGATAAGTAGTAGGTAAATTTACCTACTCTTGACCCAAGCATCTTAATATCCGATGTGTACCATGCCCCCGAATTTACATATTGTAATATTCATCTCTCAAAAAAGGGTTCTTCTTTTTGTTTACTTATAGTTATTATATTCATTTTGATAGTTTCTACTATTACATGGATTATACCTATTTACACAAATACCCCGATGATTTCCACTCGTTAAGACATAGAGTCCACTAAGCATATCTTGAGTTGGTGCAGAAATGGGATCTCCGATAGTTGGAGATAAAAGATTCATATGAGAAAACATAAGTAAACGTGCCTCTACTTGAGCCTCTAAAGACAAAGGCACATGAACAGCCATTTGAACAAATAGCACACCCTTCTACTAAACTGGGATCTCCGGATTGTAGCCCTTACAAACTAATGGATGTAAACAAATAGCACACCCTTCCACTAAACTGGGGAGGAATGCATGTATGCCTAATCTATGCGGAGTAGGCGCTTTATTCAGTAATACAGGATGGTCATCCAGAATTTCCTGAAGTATCTCCCATAAAATAGGTTTTTTTTCCAAATAAAGTGGCTTCGTTCCGAGACAGGCGGTTTTGAGGGCGAAATCTAGGAAGGTTGCTAATTATGAGGCAGCGTTTTGGAGAATCAGCACGTGTTCATTCCATTTGCCTTTGACACATTTGGATCCCTAGCTCCCGAGGCGGTTCGCTTTTTGGAGCGGGTGCAGAAGGTGGTCACTCACAGAGCATGCGGAACCAAGGATTTATATTTAGTAGAATAGGCTTTGCGATCCAAAAGGGGATAACGGCGCAACTTGTTGCTCGCTTACCCATTATCCAGATGTAATTTGGTTTGTGTTAAATGTTAATAAAAAGATCTGGTTTATAATATAATAATAATAATAATAATAATAATAATAATAATAATTTTTTTAAAAGCAAGATGTTTTCTATTTAGGTCACGAATTACAAATGCCTGGAAAAGATCTATTGCAATTTCGCGAGGCAATCCACATCGATGTAATGAAAGTGAAGGGCCTACAACAATCACTGACCGCCTTGAATAATCGACTCATTTACCAAGCAGAGTCTCACGAACTCTTCCTTCTTTGCCTTCAATTATATCTGAAAGCGACTTGTAAATTCTATTATGATCATCCCTCATTGGCTGTCCGCAGATTCCATTATCAAGAAGTGCATCCATGGCTTCTTGTAGCAATTTTTCTTGAGATTTTATTAATTCTTCTGGCGTAGCTATACTTGTTGTTAATAGATTGGTAAGAGTATTATTCCGATAGATAAATCTTCTATAGATTTCATACATATCCGAGGTCACTAGTTTATCCTCATCTATATGATAGATTGGTCTCAACTCAAGAGGAAGAACTAGTAATAGACACAAAACCATCCATTTGGGTTCTATGTTTGTTCGAATAAAATGCTTAGCCAATTCCATGTGTCTAAGCAAAAAGTCTTTTCTTCTTCCAACTTTTTTATCTTCCCATTCATTCCCCGTGGGTTTCTCTTCCTCCAATTCTTTCCAATCTACCAATGAATAATCTATAATCATTCGTAAATCTAGATTTGCTAATTGTTGTCTGATAGAACCCCCCGGTAGACATCTCTCGATTTCAAAATGTATCGAAGCTCCAGGTAGTAAAAAAAATAGGGATCCTCTATTTCCTGGGTTGAATTTCATATTCCAATAAACCCCGTAATCGTAAAAAAAAAGTGGGTTTTTTAATCTATGAGCCAAGAAAAATAAAAATTGGGCTAGGATCCCCCCCCCCTCAAAATCGGACGTGAAAGTTTCCTTTCATCCGGCTAAAGTAGGTCAAATAAAGAAAAAAAGAAAAAAATGGAGTTCTCGCTTTCAGATTCTAGAAAAATCAAAAAATATCTACTCCTTACTCAAGTTTCAAGTGAAGATCAAGCAAAACTTTATTGGTTCAGTCTTCCTTTTTCTTTTTATTTAGGTTTTTTGAATTCTTTATTCAATTATGACATAAATAAAATGTGAAATTCTTGAGTATTCTACTTCCTCTCGAATGATGAATCCCGTAATTCTTAATTAAAGAGAGTAACTTGAAATTCATAAGGAATTTACTTGTCTATGTATTGTTTCATTCAATCTTTTAGGTCCCTACTTCACCTCGACGGTTAGGCCACGATGCCCTTAAAGTCTATATGCGATAGATAGACTCTTGTAACCATGACACCTTTTCTATTTGCTTACTTGAACAGAAATTCTTTCTAAAAAAAGGAATTGTTTAATTCTATAAAAGAAAAAGTTTTTTTTTATGAGGTATAACTATAAATTCTTATGAAATCGACCATAGATCAATTCCCTTTTTTGTGAGTTTCTTGAATACATCCCTAATTCTAAGCTTCATGTTACTCCTACCAAGAAGAAACATGTCAGGTAAGGGTATCCCGATTGGATTAAATGGAATGGCAGTTTCTCATTTTGAATCTGTAAAATCAGAATTTCGATCAAATCACACACCGTAGTATACTAGGTCTTCTAATTCGTTAAGAGGTTTATCTAAAAGATTCACAATATAACTAGGAAGACATTTCAAATACCACACATGCATTACTGGGTATGCAAGTTTGATGTAGCCCATTTGATATCTTCGTATCCGAGAATCAACAAACTCGACTCCGCATTGTTCACAAAATTGTGGGTCTTCCTTCTCATATCCGATTACTCGATAATTTCCACAAGTAAAAATTCCACTTTTGATAGGCCCAAAAATTCTTTCACAAAATAATCCATCTTTTTCTGGCTTATTGGTTTTGTAATGAAAGGTATAAAGTTTTGTTACCTCTCCAACAATATTGCTATTAGGCAGGATTTTTTTTGACCAAACACTTATTTGTTGAGGAGAAACAAATCCAATTAGGAGTTGTTGATGTGTATATCGATCGATCATAGAAGAAAACTTCTGCTTCATTTCGATTAAGCTTCCTTCCTGTTAAGCCGGAAAGTCTTCTCAAATACAAGAAAATGATTCAAATCCAGAGCTAAAGATTGTAGTTCTCGAACAAACAACCGAAAAGATTCTGGAGCATCTTCAGGAGTCGGTATTCTTCATATACAAAGCGCTCGCTAATGAGTACTGCATCTTCAGAATTGTAACCTTCCCATGGCATATAAGTTAAATTTTGAAGATGCAGTACTCATTATCGAGCGCATAGTATATAAAGATATATATACTTCTTTACATATACGTAAATATGAAATTCAGATTAACCAAGGCCCCGAAAAGATCACTAATGAAATACCGCATTTAGAAGACCATTTACTCCGAAATTTAGACAGAAATGGAATTGTAATGCTGGGATCTCGGGTGGAAACATGTGACATTTTAGTAGGTAATTAATGCCCCAAATGGTGACAGAATCATCATATGCCCCGGAAGATAGATTGTTACGAACCATACTTGGCATGCGGGTATATACTTCAAAAGAAACTTGTCTAAAACTACCTATAGGCGGCAGGGTTCTGGTTATTAATGTGAGAAGGGTCCAGAGCTCTAAGACAGAGGAGACAGAGAAAACAGAAGTTATTCATGTATACATTTTACATAAACGTGAAAAAAAAGTAGGCGATAAAGTAGCTGG
>NW_027506080.1:0-96970 GCF_021521415.1 Bidens hawaiensis
ACCCATAAATAAAACATGATAAAATAAAAAGAAACAAGTAATTGATAGTCATGTAAAACAAGTATAATTCTACAAATATAACGAAACTAGATTTTATCCCCCGTAATTATTCGTTTTAATATATACTAGTGGTAGAGCCTACGCGTTGCGGCGGGGATGCAATGGGGATTCGGTCGGTACGGGTTCAGTTCTTTATGGCACCACATTTGCTATAACCAAATTTATAATCAGTATAGTTTACGATACAAAAAATATTAAATTTATACAAACATATCCTAAAAATTAAACCAAACAAAAATACATAACTGAGCGGACATACTTCGGATCCTTCAGCTTCATGTGTTCCTTGAATGAAGGAAAATGGAGGTCCAAATAAAGCCTGCAAAAGAAAATAAAACAGCCAAATATGTGTTTACTTTTTTGGTCAAACATGTACAAGTAATTTGTAATTGTAGAAGACGGTTAAAGAAGTTTTACGGAATTTAAGTTGGTTCCTTTTGAATCCCAAGATTGACTGCTGCCTTCGGCTCGATAAAACTGGGAGGCATGGTCAACAATTCAAGAATGTACATGATTGACCGTGGGGCACATTCAAGGAAAAGCCACACGAGACCATGCGATTTTAGAAATTAGAATAATGTGGAAAAAAACAACATGAAAATATGCATCACTCTTTAGAGTATCCAATTTGTATTATTAAGAGATACATGATGATGTTTGAAATCAAATTTACCAAATATGTGAAGTTACAAACCGTTAAGCTTCTCGTAACTTTTTTTATAAAGACAACTAAATTATATTTTGTATATTACAAGCCTCACCAACAGTGTTAAATCTCATATGAAATTGAAAGTACATAAAGTCTGACTTTAACAGTCAAACCTACCTAATAATAATTTAGTACCAATGCCCATCACATTCAGGTTTGACTTTATAAAGTCAAAGTTAGTTATAAAACAAGCTGGTTTGGCTTGGCTCAGTCTGGGCTCAAACGAAATAATATGCGAAATATCTAGTTTAAAAATTAATCTTTTAATTTGTTATTGGCAACAAATTCCATCATCTTCCTTTAGTCCATTCGTTATTTTCGTACAGTTAACTGTCGTTGGTTGTGCTTTGGATTTTTTATGTTATTTTTTTTTGTATTTCGGTAAAGGCCCCGTAAGATAGTCGCTTTAGGCCACAAAAGACGTTGAGCCGGCCTTGATCTGAAACTTGCATAATATCTTATTTATCTGACTAAAACAATGAATACCAAATATATTCAATTAAAATACTTAAAATTTCATATGTAAGGATGCACCCTATACCCGTTTCTTTAAATGCCACAAATTTGAAATCGATATATTTGATACTATAATTTTATGTTGGGAATATGTAAAACTATCCTATATTTAACATCCTAAATGTTATCAAGAACTTGGAACATTTTTTAAAAGTAACTTACAGCTTTTATGCTTTCTCCTGTTGCATAGCATAATGAGCTGATAATGAACATCATCGTATCCTTTTAATATTTTCTCCAAGTTAGCACATACCACACCTTCCTGCACATCACATTATTTACTATTTAATTCGATTATATACAATTAGTGAAATATATGTTCAAGTTTATTGGTTACGTACAGATTTTCTCACGGTTCTTCCTCGAAAGAAAAGAAGCGTAGTTCGTGAGTCATAAGGGTGTAGAGAATTATCATCCAAAAAAGACTTCACTACATGCATATAAGGGGCAACGACGTCTTTTTGCAGATTTGACATGACTTTAGAGTATCGTCTGAAATCTGCAACGATCAGAATTGATGCCTTCACTTCCTCTCAAAGAAATCTCAAAGCATTGGGATGGTGCATTGGAATTACGTGGTCTCTTCCTCCGGTCCGTTGCCAATATTTGGATTGCCTCAAGAACTTAAGAATGTCAACCTGTAAATTTACAAACAGATGATCAATAATTTTGAAAACACACACACACATAACCAAATCGACCCATTTTGAAAAAATGGGGTTGAATTTGTCACCTCAAAACAGTAGTCTAAAGTATGGTGCAAAGCACATGCTACTTATTGCATAATATGATATTCATGTGCAACCATAAAGTTGTCCAAATATATGTTTAGTTGTTTTGTTGTATAGCTTAATTGATTAACACATAACTATCCAATACTGATATGGTTTGTCTGTTACATTAAGTGAGATCCATGTCTTTTTATGATCTAAAATCTTTAATGAAACAAAAACTTGAATAAAAATGTTGTCTTGGAGATTAATTATAACATAATGAAAAAAAAAAAAAAAGACTACAAGTGAAAAATAATTGGTCAAAGGAATAGTGTGTTTGGTTCACTTAAAGATACCTGTTAATGGTTCATGGAGCCTGTTAATGGCTTAGCACAAGATTGCCAAACAGGCCTTAAGATCAAACAATTGCAGTGAACAAGGCTTCTACAATCCAACAATGAATTGGAAATCATGATATACCCTTTTATGCCTTTTTCTTCTTTTTCGGAACTGAAAATGAGTAGATGACACTGAAAAGGAAAAGATGCTTAATTTTGCTTAGAGCTGTGGCATTTACAGTTATTGATGAGTCAAGGCCACAGTCAAAACATCACTAAACATATAGGCAATTATATAGGCAATTATACTATTCCGCTATTCTCGCAGGTTATAAATGATGCCATAACATGACAACAAACCAACTGGCATTATTGAAAGTCAATTAGGCAATTAGATCATGACCCGACCCAAAATAAAATAACCGTTTGTTATATCAGCCCAGTCCGACCCAAGCCCATTTTAACCCAACCCATCCCGACCCAAAAACTAAAATAATCCTTTCTTAAATCAGCGCATTCCGGTCCAAACCCATTTAACCCAACCCGTCCAGACCCAAACTAAAATAACCCTTTCTTAAATCAGCCCATTCCGACCCTAACCCATTAACTAAACCGGAACCCACCTGACCCGACCCGACCCGTTTGTCAGTCATATACAATACAATTACAAACGTACATCTAATAGTCCAACTAAACAACCAACTCATACCTGCAACTGCCTATCAATCTCCGTATCCGGATCCGTCATATTCCTCCCATGCATATTAAAACTCAATAAACTAAAAAACACGCCTAACCTACGCTGCACTCATAACCGGAACCAAAGACCAGAAACAATGCATTTTGACCCGAAACAATGCAACTGCGCGTCGTTGCTAATCCGTTGCTTTGACATCATTTTTTAGTGCTGTCAAAGTGCAATCTTTTTAGTATTAACTACTGTCAAAATCACAGTTTTCGTTGCATTTTATTTCTTTCAGAAACAGCATTTTTCTGCATTTTTGTTGCTGTCAGAACATAGTTTTTGTTGTATTTTGTGGCCGTCAAAAGAGTAGTATTTTGTTACAAATCATATTTTAAGTTTTATGGCATAACGCATTCAGGAGGTAAACAAAGAGAAGTACCTAATTTTTGTCGGAACGTTGGCCACGATCTGGTTTGACCCGAACCTATTGTTGGTCATAACTTGTGACCTGAACCAAAGTAACACTGTTTTTTACTTGACCCTTTATTTAATGAAGCCGTTTTAACTCATTACAGACTCTGAATCGACCCACCCGTTTTAATATGATGACTAATATTTGTGACGTTTGAGCCAAAATCAACAAATTTTTAGGAAAGGATGGCCGGCGGGATGAATGGTTATTGGAGCAATTGGCGGGATGAATGGTTACCGGAGCAATAAATATACACGCGTCTCCCTGGAAAAGTGTCAATTACCATTTTGTCGTCCTTATCTGTTTTATAGATAACAAAATCATGACAATCCATGAACAATCAATCAGGTAATTCAATTTCTGCCCGTTTGACCCTAACGATTTACATTTTACTCGAATTCTTCAATCAACATAATAACAATATCAACAAAATCAGGAAAATTAGTTAAAATGAAAGTAAAATAGGGAAGAGATTGAGCAGAATTGACAATATCAAAAACAAATCAGCAAAAAGTAAACATACGTGGGATAGGTCAAGTTGGATGAAACCGTGCTCAGGGAACATCGCGCATACTGTAAATAGAGAAATAAATCGGCATTTTGTTGTCAATGAGTCCATGTGGCAGAAGGAGATGAAGATCAATTAACCAATCAATGGGTTTTATGGTATGTTGCTGTTACATCGGCAAGTGAGAGGATATAGCCGGAGTATTGAATTGGATAGCCGCGTCTCCTGGATGGTGATTGCAGTATCATTCAATTCAATTGATTGTTCAGTTTAATTCATTATTGGAATTTAATGTTAATCGGAGATGGATCTAACGTGTGGCCTGAGATAATGATAGGTCGACCTAAAGTAAAGGTTAGCGGCGTCTCTTAACGACGTCTTAAAGGAGTGAAATTACCATTTTATACATCAAATATGTTTTATAGGTAATATAGACGTAGATATATATATGGACTAGCGTTAGAAACCGCGTAATACACGGGAAAATTCAAATAATAAATATACAAAAAATTGTAACAATTAAGTACATAAGTTCAAAAGAAAACGTAAAGGTAGCACAAAATATAACTTTGAACCCATATTATATGTAATTTCGTCTGAAAAATACAAAATCATGAAGCAATTTGCTCTTCAACAAAATAAAACAAAAAAGCAAATATACATCGAACTTTGACTATGGTAGGTTTTGCCCCACGCCAAAATTCTATAACTTGTGTGTGAACCCTCAGCGGCATCGCACATTGCTACACTCTACCAAATCGCTCTCCCAATTTCCTCAAGTTCCCTTGTCATGTAAATCAAGTAACGAATGTGAACACGTTTCCCGAGTCTCAATATTCTATACATCTGAAATGTTGCATATGAGAATATACTGAATTGATATTTACATAATTACCATATGACTATCCAAAGTTAAATAATATCGTCTAATAAACTTATTTTTTTGTTCAATAGAAAAGAAGCAACAAGAAAGAGATCATAGGTGATAGGCTCTTTAGTATGTATCAAATGGCTCACACCTATGATTTTTAGTGATCAAGATAATTACTTTTATTAAAAAATTTAACAAAACAAATGTATTAGATAATTACATTATTATTTACCAATCATGCATAACTTCTGAAGGTCCACGATCATAGATGAAAGGAAAGGTGTTTGGACTACTAACAGGAACAATATTCATTACCCAACAATCCAGTTTATTGGCAATGACAGTTACTACAAATCTGCCAAAACAAAAATATGAAAGATTGGTGTTATGGATAGTTAATTATACAGAAGTTTCTAAATGCGAAATGAAAAATGCTAATATACCTTTCATATCTGGCTTTCATGTCTGTCACATTTCCAAGCACCAAACGTAAAGCTCGAGCATAGCTATATATTATTTCTTTCCAGTATTTTGACTACGCTTAAAACAAATAATTTCTTGATATATATGCATTAAGTTGTATGCTTTACAACAACAAATCATGTAATTAGTTCTAAAAACAATGAACATTACAATTTACAATTCATAATGTAGTTGTTCAAAAGTTTATAAATAACGCGCACCTTATTAAAGTTCTACTTGGATTTTTGGTGCATCTTCCTTCTAACCACCTCTTGCAGGCAACAGAGTTTACTTGATGATTTCTTGTAAAATAGACATGGCCCATTTATTAAACGGGCTAACCCAAACGTGATCAGATTCATTAAACGGGTTAGAATAACTAAACCAAAACCTGATTATTTTCGGCCCGGACACAAATGGTGGCTCAAACAGAGCAGTTTAAACTATAAGGGAACAAAAAAGATACTGCTTCATTATCTGAATAAATCTGCGTGTTTTTATTCCAAATGGAGTCATGTTCATACAACAAATCAAACATATCATTACTAAATAGTAAATATTAGACTAACTTATTTTTTATGCAATTGAGTTCATACAGTAAGCAAATTCAAATTGCTTACCTTACAAGTAACAATCGGTAATCATGGTCGGAAAGCAATCTCAAACAGGCAAACACCAATTTCTATTTAATATCAAACAAAAAAGGAGATATGTAATCCCTAACACCCGTACGATTGCAGATTATGTACGCATTATTTTGTGGTCAAGCATATAAGCTAAAAACATATTTAAAAGGCATGTGCTAATCATGAGCCTAAACACTATGAAATTGATTAAAAAAAAATTAATTGGAGCAATTGTCCAATTTAATTACCATTTGAATAAACAGTAAAATATCAACTGATGAAGCAGTCAAATTTAATATATGAGATATACAATTAGCGAGAGATGATTTAGGGTTAATAATCTAATCGATTAAGATAAACAAAAGCATTATGATAAACTTATAAAATCGATTATTAGGGTTAACAATGAAAATAATGTAGTGGAATCGAACAAATAAAATAGAATTGATTCAGAGATAAACTTACCTGGTAAAAATCATCAAACCGTGGGCAGAGACGAGGAGCAGATAACGACGGCAGTAAACCTAGATAAATCATATTAAGACTGTGCTTTAAATAGGATTCGATTTAACCGGTTTTAGATCCAAATCCAGACTTTGCACCGAGATTTTTTTGGGCGGGATTTTGATATCAAGTAGCATTATATGCGATGTGTCATATTTATTTTATTTTATTAGAAGAAGAGTAGGATTTTAATTTTATTTATTATAAGAAAGTTAATAATTAATATACTTGAGGTTTGATGATAAAATAGTTTCACAAATAAATAATATGTTATAATCCGATTTAAAATCTATCTGGGTTTGGTGATACCCATTACCCGTTTATTTTCTTTATTATAAAATTGTTTCTTAATTATAAATAATATATTTTTTAAATAAAATAGGATATTAATTTTTAGTATATCCCTATTTTATAGGATTTTCATATCAAATATTTGATGAGATTAATTTTTAATATAATGAGATGTTATAACCCGTTTAAGAGCTATCTGAGTTTGGTGAGACATTTCCCCATGAATTCGGGTCAAATGCGTGAGAAGCCTTCATTTACAAATAAAGCAATCTGATGGCTTGAGAGATAGTTGTTTTACATTTTTTGTTTTTTAATATTTATTTTTTGGATTTTAATTTTATTTATTGTAAGAAAGTTAATAATATACTTAGGGTTTGATGATGAAAGGGTTTCATAAATAAATGATATGTTATAACCCGTTTAAAAGCTATCTGGATTTGGTGGCCCATGACCCGCTTATGTTTTTTTTTACTATAAAATTGGTTATTAATTATAAATAATATCTTTTTCTTTTTTAATTGGATATTAAATTTTAACATATCCCTATTTTATAGGATTTTCATATCAAATAATTGGTAAAGTTAATTTTTAATTTAATGAGATGTTATAACCCGTTTAAGAGCTATCTGGTTTTGGTAAGACCCATACCCATGAATTTGGGTTAAATCAATGAGAGACCTCTATTTAAAAATCAGCAATCTGGTGGCTTCCATAAAAGGGGGGGGAGCGACCACATCGCGACATGTAGGATTTTAGGGTTTTTATTTATATATATTATAGATACAAAAGCCTTTTGTGGTAGGTACTATCTATAGTGTTTTTGGATTTCTTGAAAACCAAATATCTTCTGAATCACATGTGTTTCATCTTATGAAACTTATAATCGGATAAGACAAGAAGTTCACAAGAATAAGAGCTTTTAACACATGAAATCCGATATTGAATTCAGGTCAATTGATTTTCTTATATAAGGGGTTAAAAGGTGCAATGAATCATCGAGAACCTTCATGAAACGTCATGACAGTTGATGATTATTACAGCCATAACTGCTGTAGCTACAACATCTTCGGTACTTAAGAACAAAGTTAATTTTGACGAAAAACTTTGGTTTTCAAAACCAAAACTAGTACCAAATAACAAAATTAGTTATGAAAAACAACTTTGGTTACAAAAGACCAAAGCTAATTATAGTCATCAATTTTCTTTTTGAAATACCAAATTCAAATGAGCACGTTTGGTTTTAAAAATAAAGCTAATTCTGATGATCAAATGCAATCAACTTTAAACAACTTTATGATTCCGAAGCAACTTTCAATGCATAAAAGCAAGGAAAGTAAAAGTTTTTCAAGCGGATCTGTCAGCTTAACCTAGCTAAGGGTGATGCTCGAAAAGCTTGTGTTGGTTTAGGGGCCTCGACCTTAACAAACTTAGAAATTGTAAGGTACTGAAGTTAACATAGTATTATTAAGTGTTGGTAGAAATTACCAACTTTCAATTGGTATCCGCTTATCTAAAATGACGTTGATGACACTAAAATCATCAGCACTGGTTAGCAGATAGAACAAACTCTTATCCACGAAAGACCAGAATGAAAACATGAGACGAGTACAAGGGCCGTTTTGGCAATTGCTTAAACTAAAACCATCATCCATTCGTGCATGAAATCAATGACAAACAAACAGTTGACGAATAACAACTTGTATCCGTACATCTGGCGTAATGACTCCTGTCTCTGTAATTGGTTTCGATTACGAGAGAGATCGAAAGATCGGAGAATTCTGAAGAGCTGTATCGATCGGCATTAATGGCGAAATCGGATAAGCAGCTGATGCGAGCCTGCGAAGCGGCAATCGAAGGCTCGAAACAGAAGGTTGTGATGTCGATTCGTTGTTCAAAAAGCAAGGGCGCATGGTCTAAAGGCAAAATTGGCAAAGGCCAGACCGCTCCTAAACCTAGGGTTCTTGCCGTCACCTGTAAGATTCAATTCAATTCATCATTGGTCATGCTTACTAGTTCTGTAAACTTATAATTAGGTTAATAATGTTGATTCACATGTTTCAGTAATATTGGAAGTATCCAGTTATTATTAGCATCAATGTAGAATTAGTGATGCTCCATTTGAAACTTCAAACCAGGTTATAATGTGAATAGAAGCTGGCGATCTTAAAAGAAATAGTAGAAACATAATATATGTTGTTAGGGCTGTAAAGGAACAGAACCGAACCGAATTCATGTTCGTGCGTTTAGCATTAAACTTGTTCACGAACACTAACATAACGGAAAAAATATTGTTCGTGTTCATTTGTTAAGGAATTGAACTTGTTCACGAACGCAAACGAACATGTACTATTTAAGAAAGAATAAAAAACAGCATTCATAATGCAAAACATTAGACATAATAACCTTAATTGAATATAAAGTTAAGCACTAGCTTGTGATAATAATAATAATCATCCCCCAATCGGCGGTTTTATTATGATAATGTCAACGAAGCACAAGTTAGATTTGCTGTTAGTTAAAGCAAGACTTTATAAACAGACCATTAACAAAACGAACTGAGCATAAACAATATAATTATAAAAATTAAATGTGAGGCTGGTTAGTAAAAATGAAACATTATAAAAATATAAAACAAACCTTTGACTAACGAATATAAACAAACGAACGTAAACAAACACCAACAAACACATTACCGAACGTTCATGAACCTAATGAACGAATGCAGCCTCTGTTCATGCTCGTTCATTTAACTAGAAGAACAAAATTCCTTGTTCGTGTTCATTCATTTATTAAACGAACGAATGTGAACGAACTTCCCACCGAATGATTCACGAAATGTTCACTGAACACTTGGTTCGTTTACAGCCCTAAATGTAGTGTTAATCATTAGATATAGAACCTGGTTTGATATTTCTTGTTGACGCCATCTTACATATTTGCTCAGTGGGCTGCTTGCTTGTTTCACTTGTTGAAGAATATTAACAAAATAAATTCCAGAATTCTCATTTAATGATTTTTTTTTTGGTTGAAATTAATGATACGAGCACTTAATTATGGATGCTCTTTGTAATCTCATCTTTGAATATCTGTGGCTTATGCAGCACAAGATACAGGTAAACAAACTAAGGTGTTTCTCCGTGTCTTAAAGTATGTGGATGCCAATACTCTTGAGGTATATGCCATAAATTGCTTTCTCAATTTCTATCTCTATTGCCACTTCTCACCTACATCATGTAGTTCATTTACAAATATAAATTCTAATCCTGTAGTTCATTTACAAGTATAACTTCTAAGTTTTGAGGTTTTTTTGTCTCAAAACACATCTGTATAATCATTTGTTAGACGTGCATTTCTTTGTTTATTAAGATTCATATCTGTTTATTAAGATTCATATCTTTGTTTATTAAGATTCATAATTTTTTGTCTCAAAATTGCACTAATTTTGACGTTATTTTACTAATCTCGTGAAAATAACGTTAAAAGTGGCGGAAGGTTAATCAGGCATCATGTGGTGGCGTTGATAGGCGAAAGACAAGGGCACATGCACCGATCAGCCGGTGTCCCGATGATTGAGTGCTATGTGCCTTATGTCCAAGGCTTGATGCAAAACTACTATCGAGCCGGGGGTCTCACCGGAAGCAGCCTCTCTATCCCTATGGGATAGAGGTAAGGCTGTCTACATCTTACCCTCCTCAGACCCTACCATAGCATTGCTATTGGTGGGATATACTGAGTACGATGATGATGATGATGATGATGATCTTTTTAAATTTTTTCCGCAAATCTCTACATGTGAAGCAAGCGAAAATTTACAAGCTCAAGAATCTTGGGAAGGTGGAGGTATTAACTAGTGACCCCAGTGGCTGCACATTCGTGCTGGTAATGAATCTTTTTCTATGCCTACAAATCATTCCAATTTTTTTTTCTATTTTTTTATGCATTTAAGTTCCCAGACCATGTTAATAGCTGTGCTATTGGTGGGATTTTATCGGGTATGATTTTTGCTGTTGTTTCATGCCTTTAAATAGCTAAGCTTTCCATTCTTTTATAGAGGACTAATCTGCCAATAGGGTTTTGATAATCTCAGAAACCAGAGAGTTGCTCCTATTCAATGGACCATGCTCAATGTTGATGACAGGTAATTAGTCCCAGTTTCATGTCCATCGGACTTTAATATTATAAACATGTTAGTCTATAATTGTTTAGATTTTCTGACTTCTAGGAATCGTCTGTTGGTCTGTATGCTTCATATAATCAAAGATGCATTGGGCCGTCTACCGAAAGTTGTCGGCATTGATATTGTCGAGTTAGCTCTTTGGGCTAAGGTGTGTGTGCGTTCTTCTAGTACTATCATTTCACTGTACTTTTTGCTTATAACATTTTTTGTAACATAATGCTTTTACTTATAGGAACACACATCAACATTTGCTAACCAGCAGAGTTTAAAAGATGGATCTTCTGGAGATCTGTTTTCAGGAGTTGACACCTCAGGTACAGGTGGAGTGTCACAAGCAGAAGAAGAGGAAATAGAAGCTCTTCTAGGCATGTACGTATATACATGCATATATTTTTGTTTATACTAAATGCTATTTTTATTAAACAGTTTATGATAAATGTTATGCTGCATTTAATAATCTATATCACAACATAAGTTTTTTCGGTTAAATACTCAAATGTAGGTTATCTTAGATTTTTTTTGATAATTTTGGCAATGGGTTGTGACTAGATATGTAATGGGCATTGGGGAAGCAGAAGTCTTTTCTGAAAGGTTAAAGCGGGAACTTCATGCTTTGGAAGCAGCAAATGTGCACGCAATTTTGGAAAGTGAGCATTTAGTCGATGAGGTAAATTACTCATAATATAGGAATATATGAATGTTCCATTACAGATAAGTTTCTTTTTATGAATTTCAGCATCTTTTGTGCATTCTGAAAGTATTAAACTTATAATTATTATAATTCCACAGGTATTACATGGAATTGAGTCAGCCACAATTTGTGTGGAAGATATGGATCAATGGCTGCACCTTTTTAACTTGAAGCTTAGACATATGCGAGAAGACATTGAATCCGTATGAACATTATGCTATATTATAATTCATATTTCTAAGATATACATGCTAATCAAGTATTATAATTCACAGATAGAAGCACGCAATAACAAGCTGGAAATGCAGTCATTTAATTATAAAGCTTTAGCTGCGGAACTAGATAGTCTTCTTGAAACATTGCATATCCCTACAGAGGTAGACTGTTTTCATTCAGTTTTCAACTTATGCAATCATACTTTTGAACATGTATCCATTACAGATTTCAGATTGTTTAAGTGAAGGCACCTTTGATGAGTCACATCTGCGTAAATATATTGAAGCATGTGAATGGCTAAAAAGGGCTTTGTGTGGTTTTGATGCTTTGGATCCCAGCTATACAGCAACTAGAGCAGTATATACACTAATCTTATCTACCTATCTATGTTAGTTATAATGTTTATTTATTCTTTTTAAATGTTTCATTTTATGCATTTTCTGTCACAGGTGAAGGAAAAGAAGGCCTTCCTTGAGATAACAAAGTTGACTTTTGCTCGAAACTCCTGTGCTTTTTTAAGAGACTATTTTGTTCATTTGGTAGATTCTATGATGAGTGATACAAAAAACATCTCACAGGTTTATTTCTTAGAGTCCATTTTCTTTTTTAATTTCTACGCATGCCAACCATAATTTAATGTGTATTTTGGCAATGTGCAGCGGGGGCAACTACAGAAACCTGATCATGCTGATCTTCACAATAAATGCAGGACTTATGCACGTCTGTTGCATCACCTGAAGGTTAATTACATGTAATTCAGTAATTAATACTTGATTTGTGGTTATAATACTGAATAGTATATAATGCTCTTACAGATCCTTGATAAAAACTGTTTGACTCCATTGAGGAAAACTTATTGTAGCTCCTTAAATAAACTTTTACGCCACGAGGTAAACTTTATAAACCTATGAAATTGAATTCCTCTTATAGGTTTTAATTTTTTGTGAACTATATTTAGACTCGTGAATTTGCTAATGAGCTACGGGCTGGTACCAAAGCACCAAAAGTTCACACTGTATGGTTTGAAGGTGCCACCGCCCCCAACCAAAATGTAGACACTTCATTGGTTTCTGAAGCTTTTACCAAAATGCTAGAAGTTTTTGTCCCACATCTCGTTGAAGAGGTTTGAACACATCTCTTTATCCTTAACGCGCGCGCGCACACACACACACAGGCTATCATTCTTGTTTTTACTACCACTACTTCTGAAACTGCAGAGTGCATTTTTGGCATTCTTTATGCGCTTCGAAGTTTCTTCACATGATCCACCAAGTATTCAAGACGATGATGATGATTCAGGCATGATGGACATGGATGAAAATGAAACCAACATTGGTAATAATGATATCAACAATAATGATATATGTTAAAAATGTAGTTCTTTTTTATTCATGTAATATAAACTTTCTTGAATATTTACATGTAGGTACATTGGACATGGGGGCATTAAATGTGTCACTTCATGATTTGCTAGATGGAATACAAGTATACACATTGTTTAGGGTCAATTTCTGAGTCTTTTGAGTTTATTAACTTATTATACTTTTATCAACTTTCAGGAAGATTTTTTTGCAATAGTGGATTGGGCCCACAAGATTGATCCGTTGCTGTGCATACCAATGCATGGTATAACCGAGCGATTTCTTTCTGATATAAAAGCAGAAACTGCTGGATATGTAGGTCTCTTACTTGATGCTATTGATGATAAAATTTGTACACTATTTACTCAGGTAAGTTGCAACTATTATGTTAATAACTGAAAGATTACCGCCATATGAAAACCGCCACTGGTGTATGTTCAATTGCAGTTTGTGGATGAAGCCCGTCAACAGATAGAAAGAAATGACAGAAACGTTAAACAAACGGGTGTCATGTTATTTGTACCTAGGTAGAAGTATTCGTGTTTTAAAGTAATCACTAATTCATTAGTATGTTTATCCTTGGTACCTACTGTGCAGATTTGCATTGCTCGCAATGCACATGGAGCAGTATATCCAGGGGCAATCTAGGGATTTGGTTGATCAAGCATATATGAAAATTGTGAGTACTTACTTTACTTAATTATTGCTCAGTCAAATAAAAATGAAGCTAAACTGGCGGTGAAAATACTTTTCAACAGATTGGTATAATGTTTGTGACTCTGGACAAGATTTCTCAGGCAGATCCAAAACACACGGATATATTTCTCTTAGAAAACTATGCTTCATTCCAAAATAGGTATTGATAATTTTTAGCATTAAGGATTTTACTTTATTATAGTTTTATCAACCATGGTTACATTAGATGCTGATGAGAAGCAGTTCTATGCAGTCTGTATGACTTGGCTAATTGCGTGCCAACTTTAGCTAAATTTTATCATCAAGCATGTGAATCTTATGATGAATCGTGCAAGTGTCATACCAGTTTGGCCATATACTATGTAAGTAACACATTTCGTGTTTCTCGTTGAGAATTATGTTTGTATGCTAATGGTGATTGTGGTTCATCAAAATTTGCAGGTGTTCGAGCGGCTTTTTCAGTTTGCTAAACGAATTGAGGATGCGATGTCAACTAATGCTCCTGAAGAGGTCAGTTTTGGAATTCTTTTTTATGTCTTCTCATTTAATATAGTTAAAAATTTCATCACTGTGTTGTAATTACAGATTCAATTCCAAGCTGGATTGACAAAAACGGATTTTAGAAAGGTGATAAAGGTCAATTTAACTGGGGTGAGTTACTCAAATAAAAGTTTAAATAAACCAAGTTATCTTGTGTACATTAATGAGACTCGTTTTGCACATAGGTTGACAAACATATCACTGCAATGCATAAGAAACTGATGAAGAACTTTACCTGTGAGGATCTGGTACCTACACTATGGGATAAATGCAAGGTATTTCTTATAAAGATATAAAAATTTTTCTTCATACTAACGAGATGAAATAACCATATGATGACTGGCATTTGACAGAAAGAATTTTTGGACAAGTATGATAGCTTTGCTCAACTTGCTGTCAAGGTCTATCCAGGTGAAAACATTCCATCCGTTGCAGAAGTTCGAGACCTTTTAGCATCAATGTAGGGTTATTATAGCCTAGCTATTTGGATATTCCACTTTAAAAGTCAAAGGTATGCTTGTTGACTGCAATTCGTGTGCCGTCTCAAGCAATACCAACATTCTGTCTCGCTCTTAATCAAATTTTCAGCATATATGAAATAGAACTTGTTTTATGTATGTTTAACTTTAGTGTTCTTGCCTTTGAATTTTCTTTATAAATTTTAGATCTTCATTTTCATATGTTTTGACTTGCACATATTTCTAAAAGAGCAATAGTATGCAACCAGAAAGACTTTTAATTCCTATAAACATAATTGTATACGTATAAATTAAAAACATATTTATTAATCTAAGACCAGTGAAATACAACCTTAATTATATACCACCACCTATAATTAAGAGGACCAAAGAATCATTAGTAATACCTAAGAATTTTACGGTTTAGTGCCCGCAGACAGTTGTGAGAGTATGAATAAAACAGCAGAAGAAACAAACACGGCAGCAGCAAAGCAAGCGAGATCTAGCCCCGTAACCAAAGGTATGCTCTTGAACTTCTCCAACACTCCAACTTGAAGCAACAACATTAAGGCATGCCCGATTTTGGACTTCGCTTCATAGATCGACTTCATTCCAGCCCATGATGGAAGCTCCTATAGTAATATCAACATTGTTTTTAAGTTGTCGGTAAACAAGGTTAGTTTGTATAGTGTTGTTGGTGAATATACCTTGAGATAGAAAAGGCCAAAAAAGTTGGATGGTGGAACGGTTCGGCCTTTTGAAGACTGCGATCCAACAAACATGACATGTAACCCCATCCCAAATATGAGCATAGCTGTTCCTACTAAGAACATATCTGTAGGTGCCAAAGAAAACGTATATAACCGTATAAGTTTTATGGGTTCTGATCATATAATGTTATGGCACACAATGAGAGTTACCTAGGGCTTTGATGAGTACATCCATGATATGTCCATGATTGGAATGGTGGTAGATGGCTTGAAAATACCCGAGGTATGCTTCCACAACCAGAAAAACACCCTAAATATTAATCCAAACTACCTTAACATGTTATGCATGGTTTCAATTCCTTATTTTCTAAATTCTTAACCGAACAAAATTTATGATACCTCAAGGAAGCATAATACGGAACCAAGCAAGGTTCCTATTACGCCAAACATCGTAAGAAATCGAGAGTCCATTATTATCTGCAAATTCACAAGATCAAAACTATATACGGGGTTCAATTACAAGAAGTTGCAAAAACTTAATTGTGAACCGAAATTAATGCCATATGTATTTCATGCGGTTATTGTTAGTTGATATGCATGTTAGAGAGAATATATTAGCTAGGGCTTATGGTATGATCTTTATCATAATTACTAAATATGATTTGATAAGAGTTTCATTAAATAGTTGATAAGTAATACAAAAATACATTATGAGATTTTCATTATTCAATTTAGAAGAAGTATGTTACCTTTTCTACCAGTGATTGGATGATTAGATTCCACTGTCTACGTCTTGTAACAACCTTTAAGATGCCTAAACTATTACTTCTCAAGAACACCATTAGGGTAGCCAAGTCTACTACTACTACTCTCTCACTTATCGGTGTTGGTTCAGCCACTGAGCCCTCTAAATCCGCCACCAAGTAAGTGACGGCTTTAGGTAACGCTACGGGTTTCTTCTCAATATCTCGAGCCAGTTGAGTGTTTTCGGACCCAAAACCAGCTGCCATGCATGTAAACCTCATTGCCAATACACCTTCCAAAGAAGGTGCTCTACCAAGAGCAGATGACAGCCTCGGCATACGTATTAACCTAACAGCTGCCATTGGTTAGACCAGGTGAGGTGATGCAATTTTAAAATAATCAAATATATTTGAGGTTTATATGGGAAATGAGAAATAAGAATCCAAGCATATTAGCTGGGAATATGTCGGTTGCTTGCATGGTGTTGGTGGGGTCATTTTAGACAATTCACCTACTCAAGCGTCTGACGCTCATTAATCGCCCAATCCCCTTGCCCAAAAACTCCCCAGCACGTGATACATTCCACCTCATTTTGACACCAGAAATTGAATTAACACATAGCCTTATATCTTACCATTTATCCTTTGCTTAAATATTCTGATAATGCGGTTGAATAAGCAATAACACTACAATTTATCTAAAGAGGGAAGAATTATATTACTTCACTAGCCATCAATTATGGAGGGTTTTGTTGTACAATCTTATTCATATTGTATCACTTGTTACATAATGAGAAAGTTCTCGATTCATTTTGTTTAGTGATTAAACTAAAATATGAAAACCGCTTCGTCATGTCACTAGCATGTAAGCATGGGTGCTCTCACTAACTTTTTCATAAAAAAGGCTCAATGGTGTAACTAACAACACAATTATTATTTATTTTTTTTTTTAAATTTGAGTGGCTGAATTTGATTGCGGCTCCACCACTTTGAGCCCTTGCCCGTTAACACCTTTGTGCCCCAAAGGCTTAACCCGCCTTTAGCCACAAAACCCACTCCACATAAGCCATAAAGGCGCCACACAAGATTATGCCTAGAAGGAAAAGGGCACTAGGGAGGGGGGGGGGGGTAGTCGCTATGGCATTGGCGAGCGTTAGAGCGAGAGGACGTGGGGTCACATGTATCTCCGTTAGTCTATTACGCAGCAGTAATATTTTATGAACAATAATGTGATGGTTATTGAATACCTTTAATAACACTCTGTCTTAACGTCTCCAAAAGGGTGGTTGTGATTTAACAAAAAAATGGGAGATGATGTTGAAGGCTCCTTCCGCTACGTCTTCTCTGTTCTTAGGATAAATCATACGTGAAAAAACAAATGTCATGCTACATGTTTATTGGAACATACATAAAAAAAAATTACACGCTTACTTTCTGAAATGAGATTCTGATTTATAAAATTATATATATTAAAAAGCAACATTTGTTTGTGAGGGTAATACGAAATTCATTTTTGTTACAAATTTTAGAGCTGGTTGTATTCTTTCAATGCACAACGACGATATACTTAGATTTGGTTTCTCTTAGGGCTGTAAACAAACCGAACGAACACGAACAAGGCCTTGTTCATGTTCGTTCGTTAAGAAAATAATATGCTCACGAACACTTACCGAACGAGATTTTATGTTCGTGTTTGTTCATTAAGGAAATTAGTGCGTTCACTAACGGTTCACGAACACAAATAAAATTGGCAGAGCCTAGAGATTGAGACCGATGCATTCATCAATGTGAATAATGAAAGCCATTAAACGAATCGAATAAACATGAACAAGGGAATGTTCGTGTTCGTTCATTTAACTTTAAAAGAACACAGACACTTAATCGAACAAATATTTATGTTCATGTTCGTTTATTTAAAAATGGACATTTGTGTTCGTTTGTTTAAAATCTAAACAAATATAACTGAATAAAGATAAGCGAACATGTATGAACAAATGTAAATGAACACAAATATAAACGAACTTAAATGAACACAAATTAACAAATATAAAACATTTAAGTAGATGACCTATCAAGATAATATTTAATTATTTTCTATTAATACATAAACGAACGTAAACAAACAAACAGAAACGAACGTTCATGAACATAAACGAACGAACGGAACATGTGTTCATGTTCGTTCATTTAATTAAACGAACACAAATTTTTTGTTCGTATTCGTTCGTTTATTAAATAAACGAACATAAACGAACTTCTCGCCGACCGGTTCACAAATATTTTACAAACGTTCGGTTCGTTTACTAGTTTCTCTATTTACTTCCTCGACATTACGTACAAATAGTTGCTGACGCTTTGTTTTGAGGACAAGAATAGCATATCAAGATTCAATTTTTCTAAACTAAACTTCAAATTATTATTATTTTTTTTCTAAATCATCATAATCTTAGTTTTTTTTTGAATGACCATTTGAATCACTAACGGGTCAGTGACCCACACAATTGGGGTGTAAATGAGCCGAGCTGAGCCCGATCTCAAGGCTCGATCTCGATTCGTTTAACTTATATGGAGCTCAAACTCGAGCTCGACTCGTTTACTATTTATTAATTGTTTTTTATATATATTTATAATAATTTTTATATATTTTTTCAGTTATAATTTTATGTATAAAATAATATATGTTATTAATATATGTTATTTATGTTTATTTTTAATAACATTATATATTAATTAATAATTATTATATATATGTTTTAAAAAGATATATAAATGACAGACTTGATTAGGCTCGCGAGCCGGCTCGAGCTCTATAGGTGAAGCCCCGACTCGTTTATTAATCGAGGATACTTTCAGGCTCGAGCTCGGGCTCGATTCAGCTCGGCTCGATCAAGCTTCTTATCGAGCCGATCTCGAGTGGCTTGCGAGAGGTTGGGCTCGTTCGCACCGCTACATCCAATCATCTCCATTCGATTTTCAGGAGGAAACCCACTATATGTGAGAAAACTCAATGGCTTAACCTGAACACCCTATTATTTCATCGCATGTGAGGACTTGAATCCAATACCTCCTCTTGGCTAGACATACTAAAGAATGTCATATTAGTTAAACACTTAAATTTGAAAAGGTTATGTATTTTACGGTACGGTATAAATACGCATGTCTTATACTTTTATAATAGGAAATGCCATTATTTCTATTACTTTTAATAGAAAAATGTTGTTTAATATTTTTATGTATGGTTTTTGTTTGGTCTATCCTAAAAACTAGTTATTAATTTTATTAATTAAGTTGAGGAAATAAATGCTCAAATTAAATTAATTGGTCCATAATCTAAAACCAAAAATATAAATATTTTACATAAATAAAAGTTAGCCTGGTTTATATGGTAATTAGCATTTAACCCTTTCGCCCCACCCCTTATGATATGGTGATAAAAGTGTTGGTGTTACCTAGCAAATATTAGGGTTCAAGCCTCACAAGAAAAAAAAAAAGAAGTTAGATAAATTTTTTTAAAGGTTGTTATTCATTCATATACTGAATAAAATGATCTAATTACAATAAAGAGATGCGTAAGCGGGTAACCAGTTGCGTCACCACCATATTTTGAATGACAACTGTGCCCAACCCGTTGAACTCTTTTCAGAAACGTAATAGCTTCGGGTGCAAAGGACACAAATGCATCAAAAGCAAAAGGAATGAAGACGTGTTGATTCTCGGCATATGCTTTCTCATGCTTAGAAATTTTTCCTGATTCCAACTTCAACACGGCCTAGCTAACAACAAGCCGGTATCCCTAAGCCCAACAAAGGAATACTCCAATAAGGTCTATATAAGCATGATTTTTCCCGCCCATCCAAACACAAAAATGTCTGCTGATCAGAGCCTAGACCTCCATTCAAATGAATCAAATAGGAAATTCATATTAGCCTTTTCTTTTCTTTTATTTTTTTTACGTAAATCCCCCACATCTATGACCAAATCATGTCGGAAAGCTCCTTGCAATAAAGTACATGCTCACCAAAATTAGTTGTTCAAAGGAAAAAATAATAATAATAATAATAATAAAAATTAACCCTTTAATCCTTCATTAATCTATAATTTCAATCCATAACCTTCTACTCTCTCCCCAAATCCTCCGTTTGGCGCCGGATTCTTGTCCGCCCGATGAACTCATTTCCAGGCAAAGTCCAATTTTAGCAGCGGATATTATTTACGCTTCAAGAAAATAACAACCCACATGCTTTCTTGATTCCTCCGCCGATCCCAATCTTTCAATTCACCTGTTGGGTCGAACAAGCTTGAACCCACGTACTCTATTCTCCCAATTCATATAATGGCATCAGTCAATTTCTCTTTTACTTCCTCAATTCCACCATGTACGATCCGTAAGTCTAATTCCAGTAGAACAAGCACAACAATACAACCAACAGCTTCATTAATCACAGCCCACGAGTCCAACTCATTACCCCAGCAAAGCACCACAAGAAGGTACGATCCTAACAACATTTCTACTCATTCAGACATTTTATCAAACACCTTGCGTGCATTACCTAACAACATATCTTTTCCAATTTGGGGTTTGTTTATTATACAGATGTGAGTGTTTTGATATGTATAAACATGTGGTTCCGTTTGCTGATGCATGGTCATGGCAAAAATCGATTCTTGAAGACCGAAAGGCGTTGATTGATAGCAACGAAGATGGTTTGGATACGCTGATCGTGCTCCAGCATCAGCCTGTTTATACGTTGGGTACTGCTAGTTCGGAAAATCACTTGAGCTTTGATATTAAAGATCCTCCTTTGCCGTTGTATCAAACCGAACGTGGCGGTGAAGTTACCTACCATGGGCCAGGACAGGTAAACACGGTATACAGACATCACTAACATGCCATACAAGCCTAAACGTATTATACGGGCCGTATGAATTGGTGTTGTCAGATTATACTGACACAAAAGTGATTGATGTGACAACTAACAAAGTTATATGGGATGCATGATGATGTAACCTGGTGACGGCAAGTGTAAACGAGCCGAGCCCGAGCTCAACTCTTTTTGACTTACGAGAGCTTGAGCTCGAGCTTGGCTCATTTTGAGCTCTTTTTCTAAAGCTCGAGCTCTGTTCGTTTATTATTTATTAGTTAACTTATATAACCTTTTAATTATTTTTTAATATTTTGAGAAAAACCTTAAACGAGCCTAAGCTCGACTCGAGCTTGTGTAGTACCTTAAACGAGCCAAAGCTCAGCTTGAGCTAGGTTGTACAATGTGAAATTAATTACATTCCTGAAGAGAGAAATTAAAAAAATACACAAGGCTTTTTAAGGCTTGACAGAACAAGCTTCCCATACAAGGCTCGAGCTCGGGTTTGATAACTTCAATGAGCTTTATTTGAGGCTTGGGCTCGAAAAAGCTTGGCTCGTTTCGAGCTTTATATCAATCCGAGCTCGAGTAGCTCACTGGCAGCTCGGTTCATAGCATCATTGGTGTAGTATCTATAGCAACCGAAAGTTATCATCTTTTTCGAACTTGATCTTTACTCATCATAAATTTGCGTTATATCAGTAAACTCAAATAATAAAATCTTTGCAATGTAGCTAGTAATGTACCCGATTATGAATCTTCGTTTCCACAAGATGGATCTTCATTGGTACCTTAGAGCACTCGAGGAGGTAGTTATTCGGGTTCTTTCCTCAGTTTTCACTCTAAAAGCTTCTCGGGTCACAGGCTTAACCGGAGTTTGGGTCGGTAAGTGGGGCACGTATCCGGTCACCATTAAAACTAGCATCTCATTGTTGTTTGCTTATTTGTTCTCTGATTTCTTCAGGGGGCAAAAAGCTAGCAGCAATTGGAATACGGGTTTCGCGATGGCTGACATATCATGGACTGGCATTAAACGTTTGCACTGATCTTTCGCCTTTTAATTGGATAGTTCCCTGTGGGATTAAAGATAGAGGAGTTGGAAGCATCAAGGGGTTGCTGAGTGATTCTTGTTCAATATTTAATGATGGTGAACTCATTGATACTGCTCATGAATCATTGTTAAAAGAGTTCTGTGAAGTTTTCCAGGTTGAATTGTGTCATCAGCCAATACCAAGTTTGCTTAGGTTTCCAAAGAGTACACAGTGAATAATTTATGTTTTGTTCCTATAAAATCATATCTAATCGTGCCAAACGGGTTGACAAGTTGTAAACGGGTTTATTATGTGAAGGTTGTCTGTGCCAAGAAAGAAGGATCCCAGACGACAACCGCTCAACCACTTTGTATTTCATGTTGAGTAGATTCTAAACCTTGGTTTTGTAATTTGTACCGGACAAACTCGTCTATTATTTCATCCTTACTCTTAAATATACATAGCAATATGTCTTGCTATAATCAATAAACGTGATAAAATGTTTATTTTCACCTCGTGTAAATAGTACTTTTATCACACAAATATGTGTGAATAATATCAAGGGGTCCGGTTATTGTTTGTCTACATTTCTAACTAGGGGTGATAAAACGGGTCTTACCTGTTAGATTCAACCCTAACCCGGCCCAAACCTGGTTTTTGGTAAAGACGAGACCCGAGAACCAGCCCTAATGCTAATAATCTGTTTGGGTCCTAGACGGGTTCCTCAGCTCCTAGAACCGTTGGTAAGTGTTTGAGCCATTTGTTTAATACGAAATGGTTTTTAATTGGGAAATTACCGGGGTCTGGGTTTACTGCATTGCAATTTGAAGAAAACGAAAACACAACCATAACTAACATCATAAGGATTATACTATATCTAATTAGTATAAACCAACATATATTTTGTTAAAATCAATGCTTGTTTTCATAACACGTGGATATGGATATGTCATAAATGATAATTTTTTATAAAACTTGTAAAAAACCAATTTAAACTAGTAAAATAAATCAAGTCATATAGAAAATAACAAAATCAAACAATAACTCAACTAGATTGTATAATTAATTTAAAATACAAATGGGTTCACTTGTCTTCGCTCAAACCCGTGGCTAAATCCGGACCCAACCCTCGACTTGGTTAACTCCATATATTATACCCAGGAACCCCTTTTAAACTATAAATGGGTTTCATGGGTTTGGATGTAACGGGTCTCGTGGGTCTTATGCTCACTTATGTTCGTAACCCGGGGTGGGTATAATTTGTCTGGCTTCCAAACACAATTAGTTTCATGCTTTCTAACCTTATATCATGTAACATCCTGAAAATTTTCATACAAATTTTGACAATTTAGGAAGTGAAGGGACCAGCTAGTCATTTAGCTAAAATAAAAATATAAAAGGCTCACGTAGTGACATGTGGCTGATGGCTAATCGATATGGAATGACACGTGTCAACATAGAGTGGTGCGTTATCTCATGAAGCCACATGTGCCCGATGACTAATCAAAATATGGAATGACATGTGTCAACACAAAATGACACTCGTAATCACAAGAGTGGCACATGGCCATTGGTGGGGTTTAACGGTCCAACCAGAGGTGTGAGAAACGACTATAAATAGTAGCCATGGGTTGCTCATTTGTGGCATCCCAAACATCAAACCACTCCCACTTTCTCAAAGTCTGTTCCATCCCGACGCCACTCCGGATTTCTGACGTTTCACACCCCACTGTACGACTGTACGTGTAATTAAAGTGCTACTTGTTCGTCCTTACCATTATACCCGTTTTAAGGTAGGAGATATGCTTATGTCATTTCAATACATAAATTAGACTCTAGTAGAGGGTATAGCTTAAACCTTGGAAAGTTTTAATAGATATATTTAAGTTTTTCTTAAATAAAGGTTTACAAACATAAACCTTTCTTTATATTTAAGAAACGTAAAGTTGTACATACAAATGTTATTATCAATTGACGTTTCTTCTAGAGGAAGAAACATAGCATAAATAATAAAACAAAAATGTGGCAGGCATGTAGTTACTGGAAGGGTGACAACAACAGTAGTTGAGTCTCTTGTCTTAAGAAAGTAATTCGCATAAATCCCAATGTAACAGCTCAGCTACCGCCGCATCATAATATTGTCTGCTTTGGCCGGAACGTACCACCATCGCCTCACGATTTGCTTTTGGTTGCCCAGATGGAGACTTCCCAGGAGGTCACCCATCCAGATACTACTCCCACCTGAGCACGCTTAACTGTGGAATTCTTCTCTCATCCATTACCATTAAGCGCCTAAAATGCGTTATAATGGGGAAGGTATCCACCTTATAAAAAAGGCTTAGTTCTCCTCCCCAACCCATGTGGGATGTCATAGGTGTTGAAGTCTTAACTGGGAAGACTTGCTTTTTTGCTGTATTCTTGGAATACCTATGAGGACTCAAGGTAGTTGATGTAGAAGTGGCTGCAATAACTTGGATAGCAAGAGCTTGAGCGTTAGTGGGTTGGGCTTCCATGTTACTAGGCTGGGTGGGGTGCGTTTCCATGTTAATGGGCTTGGCTTCAGGATTATTGGGCTCTGATGGCTTTGGGTTACTGGTCTTGACTGCCTTTGATTTGGTTAACTTTTAGGTTTGAACATATATGATCAAATGTTCTGATGCACCTACCAAGAAAGCCATCTCATGCACTACACTATCACTATCACTATCCAACAATTTCACACGTCTGTCACTGGGTATCATGGCATACAACCACAAATCTTCCTTCTTTTAATACGGACCATAATCCATTACATATCCAAGTATCTCAAAAAATGATAGCTTATCAACATCTAACTCTAATGAAGTAGTTTTTACGTTACCAATATACCTTAGCTTCGGAGGTTCGACCTCAATTTCCCACCTGTCTTGAAGTCGATGATAATATTATCACCCATTGGAGATCAATGTTGCTAGGGTTTGGAGTGAAATAGACGAAATTGAAGAATTTGGGGCTTGATTGAGGTGAGAGTTGATGTGTTGCAAAACAAATATGGTTTTAATGCTCGTTTATTTAATAAATCATGCTTGATTTCATTTTTTATATATAAAAAATGGCATGTATTTACGGTTTTTCGTGTTTACAGATAGCGGTGCATAAGAGAGCGGAAAGCGAGGCTACATGATGGAGATTCAGATCGTACGGGGAATAGCATGAAAAACGAGAAAGCAAAATAAAAAAAATGAAGAAAATCTGGAAAGGAAGTTCCCTGCGCATTGCGGGGAATTAAACTAAGTTCCCGCCATGCGCGGGGAACCTAGAAGATGGGGAAAAAAGCTGGCGCGACTATTTTGTCCCCCGCGCATTGCGGGGGAATAGGCCATGCCTTTATGTCGGCAACAATTTTGGAAACTCATATTTAAGCAATTTTTCCCTAAACGATTTAAGAAACCTTTAGCCGTCCCTCAGGGACCCTTGGGGCGATTTTGGAGCAGGAAAGTGTTCGGGATTAAGAGATTAAAGGCCGGTGCACGAGATTGATCATTAATTGAGTCTCGGCTTCGTTTATTCTGTTTTTATTGTGTTTTCTTCTATTTCCAGAACATGTATTTGCTTAATTATTATATTTTGCTGCTGTTCTTGATGATTATCAGCTAGATTCCCGTTCTACTTAGGTTTTTGATGACTACTTTGTGATTAACGGATTTTTATCGGTTTATTGGATCTTATTGTTGGTTTAATGCTAAAGTAAAGAACTTGATTATAATTGTTATGATGTGTATGCATATTTAGGTCTGACTTATTGTCTTTCTTTGTTCCGCATGTGTCTTGTTGAATGTATTTTAGTTATAGATGCATGTTTAGGTCGCTTACTGTGTGTTTGTGATTATTTTATGGTTTTTCTAGAAGTAGTAATCCACAGGAGCATTGATTGGTGATTGGTTAGAACTTCATATTCTAGATAGTTGGACCAGAGAATGCGATTGCATTATAAGGTCGCAATTGAACAGATCGAGAAAGTTCGAATTGACGTAACATGAAACCTATTAGTCCGAAAGCTCCGTGGAGAGCAACAAAAGTCCATAGACCGCCTAATTGACACCAACGAGTAAAATCTCCTTGTGCTTCAGGACCCCATATCTAGATAGTTGACAGGTGATAGATAGTCGGGCTATCTTTGGGGTTAGGAGTTTAGGTTTAAACACTCAGACAGGAGGTTTCCCTAGATTTCCCTAGTTTCATTGTAATTCCGTGTTTATCAATTGTTTTTAGGTTACCCCTTGCACTTTAGGGTGTATTGAGATATTGAGACCGATGGGTGATCTATCTTTTAGGGTACTTGAGTATTGTTGGAGATACTGACAGGTAATCCGACCAGCCGGTAAGTTTAAACGCCACTTAGAGTATCCTTTTAGGTCACACCTAGAGAATGATCAGGGATCCACTAGGTTGTCTAAGGGCGTCATATTTTAAGATCCCGGTTCCATCATAGTTTCCATAGCCGAGAGAGATCCAAGATTCATAAGTAGGATTCTAAACCTAGGTAGTGATTCTCCTATCTTTCAGTTCGTCTAGGTAGTCGTAGTGTTGAAGTTTGTCACTGTCAATTTTCCTTTTTTTAGTTTAATTAGTTAATTGTCAAATAAGTAAAATCATTAGGTTTTTAGTCAGAGTCTAGTTTAGGTGTCGCTAGTGTCCTTTGAGTTCGATATCCGGACTTCATTAGGCTTTACTACATTCGATAGGTATGTCTAGTGGTCTGGCATTAGGAGAGTCTAGGTTTATAAATTTAAAACTAGAGTGTCTAGGTTAGGTTAAGTTTTTATAGACCGATTTCAGCACATCAAGAGTGAAGGTGGGCGATCAATCGATTAAGAAGAGTGTAACGCCCTTATTTTAATGAAATAAGTTTCCGTTTAATTAGATGTCGCGTTATGTATTTAATTTAATTAAACATTTTAAAGAGTATGGGTAAGGAAAAAAAAGCTTACTGGACTTAAGGATTGATTATGGGCCTAAAAGCCTTTGGGCTTAGCCTATTTAAACCCTAAAACCCTAATCCTTATCATTTTCACCATCGTTCTCCAATCATTGTTACACACACTCCCATACACACAAACAAACCCCTGTACACACGTTCCATCCTTCCATTTCCATTCAAGATTTAGTTTAATCCCATCAGAAGGTAAGACATTACATTCATTTCATTCTCATTTCGTTAAGATAAATAATAAATGAACAATCGAGCTTAAAGACAAACCGAGTCAAACCGATAAAAACGAGTCGACGTAAACGAACTTAGTTAAACGAGTTCAATCAAATAACAATAATAACAAGAAGGTGTTTTATACAACTAATAAACCGATGCAAACGGGTCTTCAACGAGACCCGGATTCCAGCGGTCGGCCAGAACTAGGACTCGAACCAGATCTGTCGTGTCTCGACTCGAACCACCAGACCCGTAATGAACCCAATCTCCGTCAGTCGGTCCATTATCCCCTGCAAGAGCGAACCAGCCGTTAACAACTTGGTCTGAAAACCCCTACGCGAACCAGATCTGGAAACGCACAGCTTACAGAAACGGTTTCGCACGAACCCTGATGCGAGTTGAGCAAACCCATTTCGCGCAAAACCAAAACCCTGTGCGAAGCGAAACCCCGTGCGAATCGTTGAAGCTTCTGAGCGTGGAGGAATGGCCGGAAACGACATGTGGCGGCGGCGGTCTTTATTAGGTGGAAGGGGAGGAAGCACGGCGGTGGTATGTATTGGTGAGTGACCGGAATTCAAGAGAGAGAAGGTGGGGGGGGGGGGTGGCGGCTCTGGGTAGAAATGAAGAAGGAAGGGTTGGGTTGGGGGTGGGGTTATATATATATCTAGGGTAATAATAATAATAATAATAATAATAATAATAATAATAATAATAATAATAATAATAATAATAATAATAAATCTTTAATAATTATATAATTATAATGTGTTATTAATAATATGAGTCTAGGGATGTGAAGAACCCAAGACCCGACTCGTTTAGAGACCCGTACCATGCCCCAAATTTAAGGAACAGAAGTTGAATGAGAACCAAACACCAGAACCTATTCGTTAAGAAATGAAATTCCAAATGGAGTTAAGCATAGACCCGGTACGAACCGAACTCGTTAAGGAAACGTTACCTTATAAACACGTTACGGGTATGAATTGATAATGAAATACGAATAATACATGTATATATAAATAAAGATAATAAAGGAGGATCAAAGCATATTAAATTAATATGAACGGTTAAAGAAGAATACATGTCGGTTTTGGTAAACTTAAAAGTTAACCCCGTTAACTTAAGAGAATAAAGATCAAACAGATATAGAGTTTAATACGTGTATGTTATTAACAGTTAGTCGGGCAGAATTGAAGAAAGACATTACTATTAATTCGGAAAGGATTCGATTACAGGTGAGTTCTAGCCCCTTTCTCTGTGACGTTTTTCGGGGCTGTGTGCATACTCCTATGTGATGGTTAATACACTTATCCTAAGTGATAAGTGTATGATATGTGTGTGATTATTTGTTTAATGTTATTATTAATCGTTGTACGAATGTGCGCCTATAAACAAATTATTATATATGCAATCGAAAGATGTGTAAAGTATGCACGTATGATAGGAAGCATAGGAAGTAATGTATGGACGATGACGGGACATGTATGGTTGGATGGTTAAACGAGACAAAGGGACCAGACCCTAATAATATCTGAGATAGCAGGGACCAGACCCTAATAGTATATGAGATTGTGATAGAGGGACCAGACCTTAATAGTATATGAGATTGTGATAGAGGGAACAGATCCTAATAGTATATGAGATTGTGATAGAAGGGACCAGACCCTAAAAATATCTGAGATTGTGATAGAAGGGACCAGACCCTAATAATATCTGAGATTAGAGGGACCGAAGCCTATTAATATCTGGGATAGAAGGGACCAGACCCTTGCAAATATCTGAGATTGAGGGACCAGACCCTAATAATATCCGAGATAGTAGAAGTAGGATAGTTTACGGTATGCCTTAGGAAAGTAGGAAAGAAAGTGTGTAAATGCGTACGTACGTATGTACGTAAAGTATATATGAATGAGTAATAGTAAGTAAAGTATGAAATACGTATCTTCGGACGCGTATAAGTATGGACGTGAATGTATTGTATGTGAATTGATTATCTAGAACTCACTCAGCGTAGCTGACTTTTAGTATGCACGCAGGTGAGTAGAATGAGGCAGGTTGCTTAGAGTGGGACACAAGGCAAATAAATGAAGACTGACATCGAAGAAAAGAAGAGTCACATGTTATTTATATTTAATGTTTAAGACTTATGTTATTCCTGTTCAAGACAAGATGTTTATACTATGTATGAATGATTGGCTTTTATTTCCGCGAAATGTTTTAATTAACTCAGATTTTCTGAATTATGTGATTGAGTAAATCCATCCAGCGAGAAAGTACGGCACCTAGGCTCGGGGGGCCTTACAAAGAGAATATGAAGGTGACCGATCAATTGATTAACGAAAGTGACGAAATTAGAGCTTGATATATTACAACATCCATGTCATTACCCAGATGGTTTAAGAATTTTTATTTTTATAATTAATAGCCTCGATAGCATCCCAGCCAGCTAGTTATGAGACAGCTTAGCCGCCACATCCAAAAACTAACGGATGGTTAAGTTTTCGTTAATTTTCCACCCACATGCGTAGTTGCGATTATATTTTTCCATTTCGATATTTGGGACTTATAATTGCCTATCAGACATAGTTTGGATTATATGAGGCCAATTTACCTTAAATAAAAGAAGTTTGACTTAAGCGAGCTGACAACCGAACTTAACAAAAAGTCTATAACATGACGTTAAAATAACGAATAAAAAAATAATGATAACTGAATAAAATAATTAACCAAATCTAAGATTTTTAATCGTAAAACAGAAAGTTCGTTTTTAAGCAAGTGTTTGGTTCGCGTTCGACACGAATGTTGATTTGAGGTCAATTTCGGGTCCAACATGACCAAAACACTATTACAAACATAAAATATTGAAAACTCATAAACTAATTGGGGTCAATTCAAGGTCTAATTGAAAAGCCCCAAATTATTTCATAACATAAACCCTAACTTGAATTAGATTTAATTGAACATGAAATTCCCCAAAATCTTTTAGATTAGTTGAGGACTTTCATTAAAGGGTTGATAACTAACAATAAAAGCACAAACTTACTTAAATTAGTTTAGGACTTTCGTTAAAGTGTTGATAACTAACAATAAAAACAGAAACTTACCTGAGAATCGAATAAGGAACTAGTTGATTAAGGATAAAAGACCTGTTTGACTTTTTCAAAGTCAACCTTGAAGAACACGTTTCTTGAACACTTGAATCCGTGAAAGAGTATGAGGATTATGAGTTGTATAGTAGAGAATAAATGAAAAGGGTGGGTTGCTTATATAGGAATCAGATTATAAATTAGTGCTTATCAATAAATCATCAAACTTGTTTAAAACTAAAAAATGAACAAGATAAACACCAATCTCGATTAATAACTTGAATTAGACGATAAAATTTGTAGGATTATGAAGATTATGCTAGGGAATGTTCAAGAACTTTTATATTTGAATTATAACACGATTAGGATAGAATTTAAAGGTTAAACAAGTCAAAACAAACTTAAAACAAACAAATTTGATCTGCAGTTACCTAGCTACGTCGCGTGGCCAACAAGACCACCCTCGTCGTGTCTGATGCTAGAATGTTGTGACCTAGTAAAAATCAATAATAATTAGGTATCCTAATCACCATAAACTAGTTAGGGCAAGTGGGTCGAACCACGAGGAGTATATGGGCAGTGTATGTTGGGTCGGATTTATGATAAGGAAGATTGGAATCTTCTCAACCTTCTCAGAAAATGGTTAAGTATGGACTTCGAGCAAGCCTAGACGATCGAGCATGGTTTTACTACTTCGAGCAAGGTCTTCAGAACCTTAATTGGTTAATTCTTCTAAGTGTTAAGGCTTCGAGCAAGCTACACTTCAACGAGCAAGAGTATTCTTCTATCGAGCATGGATTGCCAATCGAGCAAACAGCTTGATCATACAAGTTTTAACCAAGTATTACGAGCACAGGATGATCGAGCACATGGGGACAAGCATGGATGCAATAAGAAGATGTCACGTGATCAAAGCAAGGACTTCGAGCACAGTTCAGTTCCCAAGCAAGATTTACATCCGAGCATGCTAAAGATTGCTGAATAAGTATAACTGAAGACATCAAGAAGAATGAGCTTGCTCGATAGACTAGTTCGAGCAAAGCATGGACTAGTCAAGAAGGATGAAGTTGCTGGAAGGGAATATCTTCATTGAAGATATTCTAAGTAAAGTATGCTCGAGGACAAACATCGAGCATATCTAGCATAGTGAGCTTGCTCGAGTAAGATTGTTATCTTGCTCGAGGACTCAACACTTGTATTATTTTGTATTTCATTATGTAATGATTAGGAACTTCTAGAAGGAATGTCAGGGTCTATAAATAGGGGTCCTAGGATACCTTTTAGGACACGGATTTCCAGACGGAATACAGGCTGGCACACACTGAATACGAAAAACATTTCAAAGAATATTCTCTTTGTTTTCTCGTACAACCGCTTCCGTCACACAAAATCCTAGAAATTCCTTTCACTGTTCCATTATTGATGTATTTATTACAGTGAATATTTGTCTATTGAATGAGTTTTTATTGACCATCTATTACTGTTTTGTGTTTATTATTCACACTCGTTCGTTCCCACTTGTTGGATATCCTGATTCCGCCGGGATATTCAACAGGCCTTTGGGTAATCGAGTCGGTGTGTTCTTGTCAACCTTTTAAGGTTTCACCCGATTCACGGTCCTGACAAGTGGTATCAGAGCTTGAGTAAGCTCGCTAAAGGCCATGGGACTGAAGGTGTGTGATAAAGCTTGAAGCTTTACTCTGTTTTACTGCTACAAATCTCAGATCTGATAAGAATGGAAGACCAGGAAGTTTCCACCAACAAGATTCCAAGGTTGCTTGGATAGGAAAACTTCATCAAATGGAAGGTGCTCTTCGAAGCAGCCGTAAACTACAACGACCCAGAGGTTTGGAATTCCATCACTGAAGGAAACTATGTTCCCTCAACAGCTCCAAACAACAATGCCACCGTTGAGCTAAAAATGAAGAAACGAGACGATAAGGCTTTGTCTATGCTGAAGTTAGGGCTTTCTTGGGAAATTTTGACAACTGTCAATCATCATAAGACCGCAAAGGGTATGTATGATGCAGTTATCGAAATGTTTGAAGGAAATACTGAACTTAGAAACATCAAGAAAGACAGACTGAAGCAGCAACTGGACAGGTTCAAGTTTAAGGACGGGGAAAGACTGAAATCAGTGTTACAGAGGTTCATGACAATTGTGAATGATATAAGAACAACTGATTTACAAATCTATGACTTTGAGCTGAACAAAAAGCTTTTATCATCACTGTCCGGGGAATGGTATACTGCTAGCAAGTTTATCAAAGAAAAGACCAGTTTTCCGAACTTCAAGTTAGATGATGTGATTGCGTTTCTCAAGGCTGCAGAACATGAGATGATAGAGAACCATATGATTAGGGAGGACAAACCAAGCTTTCAAGTAAACAATTCTCTTGTAGCACAAATGGGCAACCTCCCAATCAAGAAGCAGCAGCCTATCATTGAGGAACCATCAGACACAAGTTCAACCTGCAGTGGCCAATCCAGATTCAATGTTCAGCTGATTGAAGATGACACTCCCTCTGCAGCAAATGGGCAGTCAACATTCTTGCAGAACAATAATGCTCAAGGAACAGATTATCAAGCATTATTTTCAATGTTTACTGAGTCATATCACGCTTTTGTAGCCAAGAATCTGATAAACACAAGCATTGTGCAAGAAGATCTAGAAAAAATAGATGCTGATGATTTAGAGGACATGTATGTAAAATGGCAGGCAGCTATGTTGGCAGTAAGAAGCAAAAGGTTGTATAACAGAACTGGCAGAACAAGTTTCAATGGACCAAATGAAAGAATTGGGTTTGACAAATCAAAGGCCATCTGTTATTACTGTCAACAACCGGGTCATTTAGCTAGAGAGTGTAACATGCCCAAGCAAGTTGGCAATCAAGTTAACCAGAATCAATTCTATCAGAACCAGAACCAGAATTTCCAGCAGAGAAATCAGATTTCCAACCAAAACCACTGTCAAAATCAGAACAGAACCCAACAACAAACATTTCAACCACAAAGAAACAATCAAATGCAGGTTCACTCAAATCAAAATAGACCAAATCAAAACACTGTGAACCAGCAGAGAGATCAAGGAAATGTAGCTGTTACAAGGGTGCCACAGGATGGAGAATTTGATTGGAGCAACCATGCTGCTGAGATGGAAAAGGCAAATGTTGCATTCATGGCCATAGTGCATGACAAACCTGAATCCTCAAACTCTTAGGTACAATCTGATATCTCAATTTCTGATCTTCTTATTACAATTGACGAATTAAATCAGGAGATTGGAAAGTGGAAAACTGAGTGTGGAAGAAAGGAAGTCTTCTTAAATGTCTATGAAGCAAGTGAAGCAACCTATGAAAGTCAAATAAAGGACTTGAAGAGGATTGTATAATGGCATACCAAACCCAATCAAGAATGACAATTGAAATTGAAGGGTTGAAAAAGATGTATGCAGATGAGAAGATGAAGAATGCTGAATTGCTAATACAAATGGAATTCTTGAGGAAACTTGTTTCCACAGGCAATATTGTGGGTCATGTTGATAAAATGACTGATGAAGAGAAGTATAAAAAGGTGCCACCACCTTTTTGTGATAGCTACCCATTGAAGGGATACAAGGAGAACAGAAGTGAGTATCTTAAACAATTCAAGAATGTCTTTGATGATAAGGCTGAGTTTTGTAGGTTCCTGGACGGATCGTACACGGGATGTCGCT
The DNA here is from genome assembly GCF_021521415.1 of Bidens hawaiensis. Lineage (NCBI taxonomy): Eukaryota > Viridiplantae > Streptophyta > Magnoliopsida > Asterales > Asteraceae > Bidens > Bidens hawaiensis. The sequence continues at coordinate 34,233 of NW_027506080.1, forward strand.
ATCTGCGCAGGTGCGGAATCCCTGCGTAGGTAGATACGAGCGTAGAATACGTATAAAACAAACACACGAGCAATAACCGAAACACGTTATATTGATAACCCGAACACGTGACACGAGGTCACTATTACAGACTCTGACTTGTAAACACGTAACTCTCACTGAAACGAAAACCTAACCAACCTCGCGAACTGTTTCAACTGTTACGGTGAACAGTTTATATAAACACGACAACTTCGCCTCAGGCGAAGTTGTCCATAACTTCGCTTGGTCAACAAGTTCGCCTGAGCGAACTTGTTAACAACTTCGCTTGTTCAACAAGTTCGCCTGAGCGAACTTGTTGACAACTTCGCTCGTTACATAAACATAAACATAATCAAAAACATAATTACATTACAGACTCGATTACAATCGTTAGACTATGAACTACTGACAAACATGTACCAACATACCCCCCCTTGGCAGTAGCTTCATATCTTGATCTTCAAAGCTTGAGTCTTGTAATCTTGTATCTTTACGCGTGCGCTCCTTCTCTAACACATACCGACACCACCCTTTGATATTTCCTTGCTTGATCCTTCCAAGCAGGAATGTAGAAGATCTTCTTTTCGTTGAGCATCTTCAGATCAGCTTGCGATAGATTAACAAGATGCATCGGGTCGTAAACCCTAAGCACTTCTTGTTCATTCTCATCTTCCATTACCGCCTCCGCTGTTTCACAATCCACGAACCACCATTTTAGGTCTTTGAGCACGTCCTTGGGCATAAGCTTCATCGGTACTTCTTTAAGTCACCGGATCGGTTTATACTTCATAACCATCCAAGGCTTTCCATCAGCTCTCAAACCTCTATCCTTGTCTTCGACAAGTTTCCCCTTTTGTGGTTTCAGCAGCTCAAACTTCTTCTCCTTAATGCTCTCTTTCCATACGATCTTTCCGATGACTCTAGCCATGTTATTGTCACTTCGATTTATCAACCCCAATCTGGCTAAGTCTTTAACCTCACATTCAGGCAGTGTGTTTAATGATCTCAAAGTTCTCCTGAAGTACTGAATCCCGTCATATCTTTTGATCACGAAGAGCCGCAGCTGCTCATCATATATCCAGCAGATAATACCTTTCTTTGCTTCAGCGTATCCCTTAATATTGTAACTCTTTTTGAACATTTTAGGGACCGCCGGTTTCTTCGTCTTTACGAACCATTGAGCACAACCTTCCTTCCAATTCGGCTGCTCTTCCCATTCAGTATCTTCCACAACTGTCTCATCACCCATATCGGGCATCTCAACCTCTGGAATCTCGTGTTCAATATCTTCATCTACTATCTCCCCTTCTTCTATCACATTTTCAACAATAATTTGCTCACCGATCTTCTCAATCTCATCACTCGGCAGCACATCTTCTTCAAGCATAAAATCATCATCATCATCTAGCTCTTTCAACGCGTCGATTACATCATCAACATCATCACCAGCTGCGCTTGTAGACTCCCCCTCAGCTGTGGAAGTACCAAGAGCTATAGAAGTTCTTGGCAGCTCACCACCTGCACCTTCCGGTGCATTGGGATCATCGTCATGATCTTCTCTCCGTTTTGTCCTCAACTCGTCTCCCCTACAGCTCATCTCCCCCTGAGATGCCAAGAACGCTTTCATAGCGTCTATGATCTTCCCATGCTCGACCAGGAGGGAGGCCTGTAGTTGGTTTGCTTCCACTAGGCTCTGAATAGTCTTGGACTGCTCAGCTACGATCCGCTCTAGTGAAGCTATCCTTTCGGAGTCTGAAGTTTGTGAGAGATATCGACAACACATACCCTCAATGATAATAGAAACTAGAAGCAAAGATCGAAATCGAAAAGAAATCAAGTTCGCCGGAAAATCGGAGCTCAAGTTCGCTGATAATGTAGAAAATAATGATTTTTACTGTTTGAAAAGCCTTATATAGGGTCAGTGTAGTTCAGGCGAAGTTAAGGATAACTTCGCCTAGGCGAAGTTAAGCATAAGTTCTCCGGATTCAAGAACTTCGCCTATAATTTCAAAATCAACCCTTTAAGTTTGAACATTTTGCAATTAACATTTGATAGTTTCATAAAGAGTTAAACAAAAATGATCAAGTCTAAGTAACCAGTTATAAACTAATACAACTACAAAAATAGGAAAAACTTATAAAAATTTTAACGAATAAGGGATCAAATTTCAGTCTAGTCAGGGACAGCTATGTTTTAGAAAAGATCCTAACAGGAATCATACTCACTACGTGACTGTCATATAGATCCGTGTTTAGCCGTATTATGACATAGAGAAACAGGTTGTAAGCATGTAAATAACTTAAATGGTTTTCATCGTTTCTGTGATACGGATTAAGGTTCAATTTAGCTCAAAATTTAAGTGGGCAACAACTCAGAGATAATGAAGTCTTCTATCTATTCTCAAAGCGTATTTGGCTATACCCAAGTCACCCCGAATTGACTTCGACCCATAGTGTCTGATTAACTTGTAGATACTCGTTGTCTGCTTCCCGTTCTCTTCTTACTCCAGAATTGAGAAGTCTTGATTGTTACAATAACTCATAAGTACTTAATTATTTTTTTTTTATTTTTTTTTTAATTTTTATCCACACATACTTATAGACTTCGGAGTACTAAACCACTGCAAGTCCCGAATCTGGATCACTGCAGTGCCTTGAAATGCTTTCTTCACGGGAATCAGAACACTTACGGGCTCGTGTATGACTGGGTAGTCGCTTTTCTGCCTATCATTCGGAAAGAAATGCATGAAGACATTCAAAACTCTTAAGGAGTTTCCACGTAAAATCGAGTAATTTAAGTTAATATCACATACGCTTTTACGCACCATAAAAAAATTACCATGACATACAATGACTGTCCTAAAGTCTTTTAAGCCTAATAACTTCACTAGTTAAGCACACACAATCAGTATATATATCATTTTCCAAGCTCTGATACCACTTGTAGGTTCCCCAGGGGACGTCGCCGATCGATACGAGATCCGCACGAGGTCTAGGAGTGCGGAATCCTCCTAGACTCGTTAATGGTGTACAAGATGAAGAACACAAACACGTACACGATCAAATACACAAACAAATACTAGAACGGGATAAACAAATCTGCAGATTCATATATAAAATAATCACGTTACATACCGTAACAAAAACAGAAAACACGACTGACCCGAGGTGAGCTCTACCTCGGGTCGTCTCACACGACTCTAGTCTCTTACTCTCTCTCAATAAACAAGCTGCTCAAACACACACTAATTTCTGGATCAATCTAAAACTAAACATAGCACATTTACTTCATACGAAGTAATAGACTTGAAAAGTAATTTCATTTCCCAGAAAAAAAATTTGCCTTCAATCGCCCCGTTCACGTCAAAGTTTTCAGGTAAATGGCAATCCTGAAGATCCAATGGATCAACTGGACCGACCACATACAGGTATGTGTTCTTCTAACTAAGTATGAAACGACTAATTTTCAGCGATAGAAAGAAAACACATCATAAATCGCCCCGGTCACTTTCAGTCATCTGGTTAATGGCTATCCTCAAAATCTACAAGTAGAAGATGAGGACCAAAACATATCCTAAGACATGTCCTTCCAACTGAGATAACCGACATAATTTTAAGCGATTAGTGATGTTTTTTTTTTTTTTTTTTTTTTTTTTAAGACACAAAAGAAAAGCATGGTTACTCGGGATTGATCATCCCGTTTAGCTCAATTAGGTTTTGAAATCTGGATTTATCAAACGCTTTTGTAAATAAATCAGCGAAATTCTGGAGCGTATCGACTTTTTCGATCTTAATCAGTTTCTTCTCAGCACAATCCCGTATGAAATGATGACGAATGTCAATATGTTTGGTTTTACTATGTTTCACGGGATTGTTAATTACTGAGATGGCTGCAGTGTTATCAATTAAAATAGGAGTGAGTAAGAAATTCAGACCATAGTCGCGCAATTGTTGCTGAATCCACAAAACCTGAGATCAGCAGTTGGATGCTGCCATATATTCAGCTTCACATGTTGAGATTGCAACTGACGTCTGTTTCTTGCACTGCCAGGAAACTAATCTTCCACCGAGAAACTGACATCCTCCTGTTGTCGACTTCCGACTCTGATTGCACCCTCCATAATCAGAATCAGTATAAGCAACCAGTTCCACGTCTCCTCCCTTCGGGTACCACAACCCTAGCTTCGGCTTGCCCTTGAGATACCGTAGTATCCTCTTTGCACCTTTCAAATGAGATTCTTTCGGATTTGCCTGAAAACGTGCACAAAGACAAACAGCAAACATTATATCAGGCCTAGAAGCAGTTAAATACATTAATGAACCTATTATCGCCCGATACAGAGTTGGGTCCACATCTGCGTCACCATCTGATTCAGCGCCCAATTTGTGATTGACGCAGATTGGAGTGTCATATGGAGAACTGTCCTCCATCTTGAATCGCTTGAGCACATCATGAACGTACTTCGTCTGATGAATGAACATCCCGTCCTTCTTCTGATCAACCTGCAATCCTAGAAAGAAAGTTAGTTCACCCATAGCACTCATTTCGAACCTTTTCTTCATGACATCCTCAAAATCTTGACACATGGAGACTCTTGATGCAGCAAATATGATGTCATCCACGTAGACTTGAACTAGTAGGAAGTCGCTTCCTTCTCTCTTCACGAACAGTGTGCTGCAATTAAACCCCTTTCAAAACCATTCTCGAGCAAGTAGTCCGATAACGTTGAATACCAGGCACGAGGTGCCTGATGTAATCCATACAGCGCCTTGCTCAACTTGTATACGTGATCTGGGAAATCTGGGTCAGGAAAACCCGGAGGTTGCTCAACATACACAACCTCATCAACTTTCCCATTTAAAAACGCACTCTTCACATCTAGCTGAAACACCTTCATTCTCTTACATGCAGCAAACGCCAAAAACAATCTTATCGCTTCCAACCGGGCAACAGGAGCGAACACCTCATTGTAATCAATACCCTCTTGCTGATTAAAACCTTTAACAACCAGCCTTGCCTTGTTTCTAATGATAATCCCCTTTTCATCCCTCTTGCACTTAAACACCCATTTTGTGCCTATAGCATGCACATTCCTTGGTTTTTCAACCAACGTCCAGACTTCCATCTTCTCGAATTGAGCCAACTCTTCTTGCATGGCCTCGACCCACGAGCTGTCCTTAAGAGCCATTTGATAATTTTTCGGTTCAATCTGGCTAATAAAGCAGGAGTACAAACATTCGTTCATTATACCCGTTTCTTTAATGCTTGTATAAACACAGGTATGCTGATTCAAGCTACTTCTGGTTTGTACACTGGAGGACACATCACCTATAATATTCTCCAATGGGTGATCTTTGTGAATTCTCGTGGTCGGAACAGCACCGACATGCAAATTATCTTCTAAATTTGAAGAGATCTCATCAATGGTTGTTTCTGGCTGAGAGTGAAATGGATTGATAAACTCATCTTCAGGTAAGGCAGCAGGGGTATCAAAAGTGTTTGATGTGGAAGGTTGACTTTTCTCAATAAGCTGTCGATGCAATAGATTCTCTTCCTCATCAAGTATCATCTTCGACGCAATTCTTTCTTCTTCTTCAGAAATTTCCAAATTAGGGATGTTAAATGACTTAAACAGCTTAACATAGTCGAAAAGCTCAGCAGGTCCATTGCTTGGTTTTGGCGATTGGTAACTAGTAATGTCGGTGTTACACACCACCTCCACCTTGCAAGTCGACGTATTGAAGACCCGTCTGTTGGGAGTCCCAACAACATAACCGACTAAGATTCCTTCATCGGCTACTTCACCAAATTTCGAATTAGTCTTCAAAATCGAACAAGGAGACCCGAATGGTTCAAGACCGCTCAAGTTGGGCTTCCTTCCATGCATAAGCTCGTAGCAAGTTTTACCAAGTCTCTTAACGGTTAACACCCTATTCAGAACATAGCAGGCTGTAGCAACTGCTTCAGCCCAAAATATCACAGGAAGTTTTGAATCTGCCAGCATAGTTCTGGCTCCTTCAATTAAAGTTCGGTTCTTCCTTTCAGCCACTCCATTCTGTTGCGGAGTATACGGAGCGCTGTATTGATGTTCAATTCCTTTCTGAAGACAGAAGATTTCCATTTCAAAGTTCTTGAACTCTGTTCCATTGTCACTTCTGATGTATTTAACTGATTTACTCATGACGTTCTCAACTTTTGTAATTAGATTCTTCACCATTTGAGCCGTCTCATCTTTCGATTTCAGAAAATATACCCACGAATATCGCGAGTAGTCATCAGTGATCACCAAGCAGTAAGAAGTACCTCCTAGACTTTTTACATTCACGGGACCGAAGAGATCCATGTGAAGTAGTTCTAGAGTACCGGCAACAGAGTTGACCTTCTTGGTGAGATGGGATTTCTTGTGTTGCTTTCCCTTCTTGCATGCTATACATTTGTCTTCAAAGTTAAAACTTTTTAAGGGAACGCCCATCACAAGCCCATTCTTGACAATGAAGTTCATCTTCCGAAGATGAATGTGCCCCATTCTCCTGTGCCACAATTCAGATTCTGATTCGCTTGCTTTCGTCATTAAACAAGATTCTCCCGTGGCCATTTCAGTAGACCTCATATCCATCACATATGTATTTGTTTCACGTGGAGCTTTCATTACTATCCACTCGTCTGGTATCTGGAAACCAGGCTTCAACACGATCGCTTCATTCTTCGTAAAATGGACAGTGTAATCTTTATCACAAATCTGCGACACACTCAGCAGATTGTGCTTCAATTCCTCCACAAAATTCACATTCTCAAGTGTCATCCTTCCATTTGACACTGTACCTCTACCAGTAATTCTTCCTCCGCTTTCACCAGCAAAACTAACTCTCGCTCCCTGAACAGGTTTTAAGTCTTGCAACAAGTGTTTGTTGCCCGTCATGTGCCGGGAACAGCCGCTATCTACAATCCAAAGACTGTGGGCAGCCCTGTTCAACTGTTCCTGCACAATAAAACAGAGAATTAGAATCTTGGGACCCAAGACCAATTGGTCTTGGATCGATACGTCCCGTACCCTGGCTTTCCAAAGTTAGCATCAGGATAATTCCTGTAAGTCCTGTTAGGAAATCTCCTTGAAGATTGAGTGTGATGCCTTCCAAACCTATGTGAATTGAAAGTGTTATATCTTGTGGTTTGGTTGAAAAACTGAGGTTTGTTTTTATGAAAACTTGAATTAGTTACATTTTGGCATTTTGAAAAGTTTTCATTTTTAGCAGTATCAAACTGATGCTTATTCTCAGTTTTATTTGGCCTCACACCTCTGTATCTCGGCGTCAGAGGGCAATCTGCAACAAGATGTCCTAATTTATTACATCTAAAGCAACACCTACTCTCCATTTTCTTTTCAAATGTTGGTTTGGATGTAGAGGCAGTGTTACCAGCCGTTCGTCTCACATAAGGTGGGACATACGGGTTGAGTGGAGTACTCTTTTTAGAAGATTTATTTTTATCTCCACCAGTGGGTAAAACTACCTTCTCTTTCGTCTTACCTGATTCGGACAACTTATCCGAATCCGATGAGACTGGACTCGTAACAGAAATATTTACACTAGAAACAGGCGAACTCGTTTCGCCATTACTAACAGTTGGTTCTTTACATGTAACCTTGATTGGAACTGTATGAGGAACTTCAAAATCCACAGATTTCTGAATACTAGGGTTGAAAGTGTAGTTGTGGTTATAAGGTGGTGGCACCTCGTGATAACCAATTCCTCCCCTCTTTGCAGAGGTACCTTGATCACTAACGAGGTGATCTAGAATAGCTGAGGAATTTCGGAACTGCTCGAGTTTTCGGTTCAGTTCCACCACTTTCACCTGGTGGTCAGCAATCTGCTTTTCTCGTTCAGCAATAAGTTTAGTCTTTTCTTCTAAAACCTCATAACTTAGGTCAATTACATCAATTTTTTCAGCAAGTTTAGTTTTTAAGCTTTTGACATCTTTTTCACATGCTTTTATTTTAACTTTGTAACTGTTTTCTCTTGCCTTAGTAAAATGATGATCTTCTTTAAGAGTTTTAAATTCAGCATCTAAACGAACATACTGATCAGTTATGGTAGCAAGTTGCTCAGATAAATTCTCACATTTTGTACAAACAGGTTTAGAACTTACCTCGGAGGGTTGACCATCGTTATCTGCCATGAAAGCTTTCTCCTTACCAGTAGCTTTCTCCTCTCCAGTCATCTTCTTCCAATCTTCATTTTCTACCTTAGCCATATTCGCCTGCTCACCAGTTTTATTCGCATGCAGGTTCCAGTTGTATTCACCGGCTTCTCTAGACAGCATGGCATTGACTTCTTTACTAATCCCAGTAGGCTGTGCAGACCGGCCTTGACCCCGTTCAACTCTCTCGTTTCTGCATTCTTTAGCAAAGTGCCCATACTGTTGACAGTTATAGCACCTCACTTTAGACTTGTCGAATCCGGGCCTACCACCAACAAACTTTCTCCCCGTCTTATTCATGAAACGCTTGACTCGCCTCACTATCATGGCCATTTGCCATTGCAAATCCATCTCCTCCAGATCATCAGCATCGATCTGGTCATAATCCTCATCCAAAACAGCAGGGTCCACAATCTTCCCTTGTATGTAGTTCTCATATGAAGCAATAAAAGATGCATAGACTGCAAACTGCTCTTCAGCAGATTTGACACTCATTGGCATCTTGGAATAGTTATTGCTTGAGGCCCTGGGAGAGAAACTACGGTTGGATGTTTGAGGTTTCGAAGCACTTGAACCTCCAGCAGCAAAGCAAACATCACCGTTCATGTTTACTGAAACGTTTCCTTCATGAGAAGAGTTTGAACCTGACTCTCCTTTGGAGTAGTAAGCAGCAGATTCAGGCTTCGAACTTGAGCCTGAGTTAAGTTTGGCACCATACATACCAGGGTCTTGAATCTGATCTGTTGGTGTCTCTTTACGAACCATATTAAGCTCAAAGGTTCTGAGCTTGTTTACTGCTGTCTCCAAATCACAATTAGGAAAGTCTCTGTCTTCCCTCATCAGAACTGTGTACATTTCCCACTTCGGTGGGAGAGCATCGAGAAGCTTTTCAACTATCTCCTCTTCTCTGTAAGCAATCGAATAGTTGTTTAGCTCTGTCATTAGATGATAGTATCGAGTGATAATATCATCCAGAGATTCGTTCTTCAAATATTTGAAGACAGAGAACTGAGTCTTCAACAGTTTAATCTTCGAGGCACGAATACCCACGTTCCCTTCGAATCTATTTTCAAGAGCATCCCAAAGCTCTCGAGCCGAGGTATACTTTCTGAAAGTATGAAGGATCTCCTGTGGAAGAGCCATAGTGATAGCTGCGTGAGCCTTGCTTTCGGCTTCGTACATCTTCTTCTCCTCTTCCTCCATCTTGCTGTACTTCTTTATCACATCCTGACCTTCGTATTCCATGGTCGGTGGAATATATCCATCCTGGATGCACACCCACATCTTTGCATCCTGGTATTTAATATACTGAATAAACCGATCCTTCCATGCAACAAAGTCGGTTCCTTTTAACAGCCTTGGGGCCTTAGTGGCTGACCCCGCTTCGACTTCCATTTTCACCAATTCAGAGATGTTAATTTGCGACATCTTCTCAAAAACCCGAAAAATTCAAAAATTTGTCCAAACAGTACTAAAGGCGAAGTTAAGAATAACTTCGCTTAAGTGTTAACTTCGCTGGAAAAATTCTTAAATTCGTGTGACTCGGCGAAGTTGAGAATAACTTCGCTTATCGTAAGCGAACTTATCAGGTAAGCGAAGTTGAGGATAACTTCGTTTAGGCGAACTTATGAGGCAGGCGAAGTTGTGAATAACTTCGCTGAACCTTATATCTTCGCCGAAACCCTACTTTCAGTGACGGCAACTTCGCCTGAAGAACAGTAACTTCGCCCGATGAACACTGAAAATATTCAGATCTGTTTTCGACGATTCTGCAGTTTCCGGTCGTTGTAAAGGCTTGAAAAAATACTGTATATAGTGATTAGAACTCAATACGAACAACAACTCGTCCCGTGAATAGGTCAAACGAGACGTTTTCTACACCCGCGTGAAATCCCGAACCTCACAATCGAGCCGATGGCTCTGATACCAATTGTAGGTTCCTGGACGGATCGTACACGGGATGTCGCTATCTGCGCAGGTGCGGAATCCCTGCGTAGGTAGATACGAGCGTAGAATACGTATAAAACAAACACACGAGCAATAACCGAAACACGTTATATTGATAACCCGAACACGTGACACGAGGTCACTATTACAGACTCTGACTTGTAAACACGTAACTCTCACTGAAACGAAAACCTAACCAACCTCGCGAACTGTTTCAACTGTTACGGTGAACAGTTTATATAAACACGACAACTTCGCCTCAGGCGAAGTTGTCCATAACTTCGCTTGGTCAACAAGTTCGCCTGAGCGAACTTGTTAACAACTTCGCTTGTTCAACAAGTTCGCCTGAGCGAACTTGTTGACAACTTCGCTCGTTACATAAACATAAACATAATCAAAAACATAATTACATTACAGACTCGATTACAATCGTTAGACTATGAACTACTGACAAACATGTACCAACAAGTTTGTTGAGCAGTATGCTGATGTAGTTGTGGACAAAGATGGAGAATTTGCCATCAAGCAGAGTGAGGAGCAAGAAATTGAGAAAAATGAGAAAATTGAAGGTGAGAAGAAGAAGTGGAGTGAGTACTCCAGTGAAGACAATAACTGTAGCTGTGGGAGCTCTAAGTCATCTAAAAGCTAAAAGAAGAAAAGATCACGCAAAAAGAAAAGTGATCAGATTCCTCTTCTTCCAAAGACGACTCCAAAGTTAAAAAAACACTATGAGAAGATGAGAAGGGAACATGTAGTGTTTGACATATGTGCAAGACCACAGCCTGTTATCAAGAAAAGAACAGAAGAAACTATGAAATCTTCCTATGATCAATCACATCCACCAATTTATCTAGTTTTCTCTAACCATGAGTTATTTGATTTTGGGGATGTTGATTATGTGCCAATGAGAAGAAATTCAAGACAAGAAGAAGGAAGCTCATCAAGAACTCCCTCCAAGCTAAAGAAAATTGTGTTTGTCAAAGAAAAGTATCCACAAACAATTGACATCAGTGAGCCAATCAAGATGGATTTCTCCAACACTCTGTATCCAAAGACCTCTTTGGGATTTGAATTTCCCAAACCTAGTGACAAAATTAAAGACCAACAACTACTTGAAGATATGGGAAGTTTTGCCAAGGTATGGTGCAAGAAATGTGATGCCTATGGACATCACACTGATTCTTGCTGGATTCTTGAGGACACCTTTGAAATTCCTGATGTGGTGAGTGGATTCGATATGAAGAGTTACAAAGAAATGTATGAGAAATACTTGAATGGAAGTAAAAAACCATCTGGTTACAAATAACAAAACCAGATCCTAGAAAAGAAACTCAAGACCATTTTGAAGATCAAGGAAAATGATAAAAAGTCACCTAAAGCTGAAAAGAACAGAAGGTCTAGTGACAAAGGTAAAGAGAATATTAGACCCGGTGTTCTCAATGGAGATGAGAAATTTCTGGTGAAGCAGGGGTTTGAACCAAAAGGATTTCAATGGAGAACAAAAGGGGAGTTGAGTGAAAAAGAGATCCATGTAATTGAACAAACTGAAAATTTAAACAAGTCACAAGTTGTGAAGGATGGGTCAGATTCTGACACTGAAGAAGAATGTGAAATTTTGTATTAAGACCCACTCCCAGTTTCAGCTCCAACTCCTGATGAATCATCAACTGCTACTGACTTACAAACTAATGCATTTTGTAAATTAGAATTTAACTAATTCTGATTTATATATTTGTGCAGGAATAGTCCTTGAACAACAATGACCTATGGTACATGGACAGTGGATGTTCCAGGCACATGACCTGTGACAAGAGTGCACTGATCAACTATGAAAGAAAATATGAAGGGCCAGTTGCCTTTGGGAGTGATGAGAATGGATGAAAAATTGTTGGAAGATGAACACTCACAAATGGCAAGGTATCCTTTGAGAATGTTCTACATGTTGAAGGACTTCAATACAATCTGTCGAGCATTTCTCAAGTTTGTGACAAAGGATACAAGGTAGCCTTCAATGATGAACATTGCCTGATTTTGAAGCCTGAGTTTGTAATTCCAACTGAAATGATAATGATGATGGCTCCAAGAAATGGCAACCTCTACGAACTGAGAATGAATACTGCAACTTCAAGAGGTGGTTCATGCTTTGTGTCTAAAGCAACTGAAAATGAAACAAAGATATGGCACAGGAATATGTGTCATGTGAACTTAAAGAACATGAACAAACTTGTAAAAGGTGAACATGTTGTTGGCCTTCCCACAAGAGAGTTCAAATTGGAAGAAAAATGCACACCTTGCTTAAAAAAAAACAACATAAATCCTCACATAAGAGCAAAATGATTAACACAATTGATGAGGTATTGAAACTATTACACATGGATCTATTTGGTCCTGTAAGTGTTCCAAGTATTGGAAAGAAGAGATACTGCCTAGTGATCACTGATGATTATTCAAGATTTACTTGGGTATACTTCATGGGCAGCAATGATGAAACCCCAGACCTGATCAGATCTTATGTGCTAAAGATGGAAAATCAGCTTGAGAGGAAGGTCAAAGTCATTAGAAGTGACAATGGGACAGAATTCAAAAATGGAATAATGGATGAATTCTGCACTTCTAAGGGAATTTTTCAACAATACAGTGCACCAAGAACTCCTGAACATAATGGTGTTGCAGAAAGAAGAAACAGAACATTGATTGAAGCTGCAAGGACCATGATTGCTGATGCCAATCTGCCAGTCACTTTTTCGGCAGAAGCAATCAATACTGCATGCTATGTGCAGAACAGGGTTCTACTAAACAAGGCTCAAAACAAGACTCCGTATGAAGTTATCTTCAAAAGAAAGCCTTATGTGAAGTTCTTGAAGCCTTTTGGATGCAGATGCTCACTCTTGAATACAAAGGATTATTTGAAAAAATTCCAGTCCAAATCACTGGAATGCTTCTTTGTGGGATACTCATCTCATTCAAAGGCTTATAGGGTCTATGTGAAGGAGCACATGGTGGTCATTGAGCCATCAGACATAATTTTCAATGAAAATCATTTTATCAATGTTGATGGTCCCAAATGGCTGTTTGATTTAGAGAAAATGATCAAGTCATTTAAAATCTACAATGATGATATGGATGTCAGTATGTACAGAACCAGCTTTGAAGAAAAAGGAAAAGATAAACAAGTTGATCTGGACAAGCTGTGGACATCAGTTGCTCCTGAAGCAAATGGATTTAACTTTGGGAGAAGCACCCAAGGAGTAGCTGAAGTTGAAAGGAATGGACAAGAGGCCGCTGTTGAAGTCTCAAATGAAGGTCCAAGTGATGTTGAAAGTGAGCCTATTCAGAGTCAACAACCTGCTCAGACTGAAGGGATGCATCAATTTGAAGATAGGTTTCATTCTTTGTTTGACTCAATGCAATTTGGAGTAAATGAAGCATCGACATATGAAATCAATCAACCTCAAGAATCTGATGAAAGTCAAGAAAGAATTGAAGATGACTCTGCTATATTAAACATGACAAATCTAGAGACAGAAGTGTCTGAACAACAAGTTGTGCAGACCACATCTGTTGAAAGAAATCACCCTGCATAAAACATCATAGGAGATATAAATGAAAGAGTTACCAGAAGCTCATCTGAAAAAGCCAATATCTGCCTGTATGCCTGCTTCTTATCACAAGTTGAACCAAAGAACATCAATCAAGCTTTGAAGGACAACAGCTGGGTAGAAGCTATGCAGGAAGAATTAGCCCAGTTCAGAGACTTGCATGTATGGGACTTGGTGGACAAGCCTAGAGGCAAGTATGCTATTGGAACAAAATGGGTATTCAGGAAAAAGAAAGATGAAAGGGGGGTAATGATCAAGAACAAAGCAAGATTGGTAGCTCTAGGATGCCTACAGGAAGAAGGAGTGGACTTTGAAGAAGTTTTTGCTCCAGTTGCAAGACTAGAGGCTATCAGGATTCTTCAGCATCAATGGACATTAAAGTCTATCAACTTGATGTAAAATCTGCATTTCTGAATGGAAATATTGATGAAGAAGTTTATGTCACTCAACCTCCTGGATTTGAAGACCCAGTTCATCCAAACAAGGTTTACAAGCTCAGCAAAGCACTTTATGGTCTACATCAAGCACCAAGAGCCTGGTATGATGAGCTGTCAAACCATTTGTTGAAAAATGGTTTCTACAGAGGACCAGTTAACAAGACTCTATTCTACAAAAGGAGAAACAAAGATCTGCGTGTGGATGACATTATCTTTGGCTCTACAAATGAACAGATGTGTAAGGAGTTTGAGCAGTTGATGAAATCCAAGTACAAAATGAGTTCAATGGGGGAAATGAATTTCTTCCTTGGACTTCAGGTGCAACAGAAAGCTGATGGAATCTTCATAAATCAATCAAAGTATCTACAAGAGATTCTTAACAAATTCAAGTGCCAAGACTTCACGATATTGTCCACACTAATGGACACACATGAGAAAATGGTACCTGATGAAAAGGGGGAGCCAGTGGACCAGCATGAATATAGGGCCAAGATAGGATCATTGATGTATCTCACAGCTTCCAGGCCAGATATTATGTTTGCTGTGTGTGTCTGTGCAAGATTTCAAGCTAACCCCAAGGTCTCACATATGCTAGCAGTGAAGAGGATATTCAGATACTTGAAAGGAAAACCAGATTTGGGGATTTGGTATCCAAAGAACCCTTCCTTTGACTTGATGGCCTACACAGATAGTGACTATGATGATTGCAACATGAGTAGAAAATCAACCTCTGGAGGATGTCAGTTTCTTGGGAACATGCTAGTGTCTTGGCAATGCAAGAAGCAAACTACAGTGTCAATTTCTACTGCTGAAGCTGAGTATATTGCTGCATCTGCTTGCTGTGCACAGGTTCTGTGGATTCAGAATCAACTGCTGGACTATGATCTGAATTTCTTACTTACACCTATTTTAATTGATAATACTGCTGCTGTATTTATTGTTAAGAATCCATTCCAACATTCTAAGAATAAGCACATTGAAATTAGACATCATTTCATTAGAGATTGTCAGGAAAAAGGCTTAATAGAGATGAAAAGGGTAGATACATCTGATAACTTGGCTGATTTGTTCACCAAACCTTTAGATAAAACCAGGTTTTATTTTCTAGTTAAAGTGCCTAGGAATGATAAATGCTGATGAGGTCTAATTTAGGATGTGTGCTTAAGTGAGGTGCTAACTGATTATATGTGTTACTCACTTTGAATGTTTGCATGATGATTTTCTATGCTTATATGATTATTCTAAGTGCATGAATCATGTATGAGACTGAATCGTGTGAGAATCTTGTTGAAATATCTTGCTATTGTTGTTTACAACTTTTGGTACTTTGATCTGTGCATAAATGATGTATTTATGTATTTCTAAGTACTTCGAGTATGAATATGTGCTTGATAGTGTGCCTGTTGCTCCTCGAGCATAGGCATAGACCCTTGAAAGACTATTCCAAGTCATTCGAGCACAGATGTCATAGCTTAGCTGCTCGAGCACAGAATTTGGTCTTGAAAACTTAAGTATTTCGAGCATAACTCTGTGTTGCATGGTGTGTTTAATGCTCTTCGAGCACAAACAAACCATACTTGTAGTTTTTCAAGTAACTCGAGCACAAATGATGTGTTACATGTGGTCGAGCATGGACATGTGTCTTGGAAAACTTTCTAAAGTATTTTAAGCACAGGTATACTGCTAGAGCACAAAGCTAAGTCTTTCGAGCACAATATCTGTAATGATAAATCTTAAGTTTTCTCGAGTGACTTTTGTGTATGCTCGATGAATTTCTGAGCATGCTCAATAGACTTTTGTGATTATCTGAATGGTTTCTATTGTCTGAATGAATGTGTTTTGACATGTGACAATGTGAGCTTGTTAAACATGCTTAAATGACAACACCGGATTTGAAAATCAATATTTCTCAATTGAACATTCAAAAGGAAATGGTTTTTAAAATGGTAAAAGTTTTGACTAAGCAACACTGTTTTCGGTAAATATTTTATAAGAGACATGATAATATTATCCAAGTTCCCAGCTCTAAAGAAGCTAGAAACTGTTTTTGTGGAGATTGAATCCAACCCAAAATGGGAAATGATATAAACTGTTTAAGATAACTAACCCATAAATTATAAGTTCAAAAGGCTTTGAGTACAGTCATTGGCAAAGTATGGTAGCTTTCCATAGTAGTTGCAATATGTGATATACACTTGAGCTAAGTGATGCTAATGATGATATTCTTTCTTCACCAGCCCTAACTGAACCTGCCCTATCTGATGCTGAACCAACTGTTTGCATTCCTGTCCTCACACCACCTACATCTCCACTGCAAGACTCACATATCCAAGCTCAACCTGCTACAGAAACAACCCAACCAACTCAACCAACCCCATCCTCTGAACCATATAAGGTCCCATCTCCTAAAACTTCAGAATCTGAACCGTTCTCTGAACCCGCACCAAAACCGAATCAAGAAACCCCACCATCAAGTCCTAACCTATATGATATTGTGTGTGAAAATGCCAGACTTGAGTTTGAAAACATAATGTTGAAAGAACAAAATGCCATACTGACTACAAGGAACTCGGCATTGGAAGCTGCTCTGACTGAAGCTCTGTTAAAAATTCGAACCCTAGAGGGGCATTCTGAGGTTGAGAAGACCTCAGATGCACCAAAACAGGGGGAGAATACTGAAGGTGCAGAAAGTTTAAGAGTGATTGGTGAATTATATGAAAGTTCTAAAGAGGAAGTGGTGGAGGTTGAACCATCAAATTCTTTAAACATGCTAAATCAAGCATATGATGATGGAGAAAATGAAAATGAGGGGGAGGATAAAGAAGAAGAAGAAACCAAAGAAGAGATTTTGAAAAGAAAAGCAAAGGGAAAGGGGGTGGCACTTACTGATGATGATCCACATCCCCTGCCCCAACATACAATTTAGTCTGATGATGTCTTGTACAAAGAAAATATAGTTGATCCAGATGTGGCAAAAGCTGAGTCTGTGAAAACTGTAATAAAATTAATGAATGAAGAGTTGGAGGCTATGGAGAATGAAGAGGAGGAGGAAATCCCTCAAGAAGTGCTTGAAGAACTTATAAACATGAAAGAGAGAGAAGAGGTAGATAAGAGGAGACTAAAAGAAGCTGATGATGCAATAAAGGCTACACTTGATGCCTTGAGAGAAAGTATGAAAGCTGATGAACCCGTGAAAGATAAAACTGAAGAACCTGTGACATCTGAACATGAAGAGCATGTGGAAATTGAAAGTGAACAACCTGAAACAGAACCAGTAAACAGTGATATGGAAATCAACAATGATCAATAAACTGGACTGGGACTGGGGGATGAGTCTGAGAAGGATGAGGGACCAAAGATGCCTTGGAATGTCTATGTAAAATTTATTGCTCAACTGGTAATGCTGAGGACATACTATGACATCTTGCTGAATCCTGAAGAGTACAGTCTGGAAACTGTGAATGCAGCAAGGAAGTTTCAAGAGGAGCAAAAGTAAGAACAATGGGAGAAAAGTCAATTTCTGCTGACAGACTCATCTGAACCAGTCATTGAAGAAGTTGGTGATAAAGATAAATTAGAAGAGTCAATGACTTCAGAATCTGTGGATGAAGAGATCATATTGGAAGGACCAGAGGTTGAAAAACATCAGCCCAACACACCCACTCTACATCTCAATCCTCTTTGAAACGGAAAGACACATCTGAAATTGAGACACCAAAGTCCAAGAGACAAAAATTAGTGAAGAAGATGGTGTACAAATTAAGGTTAGACAAGCTTGAAGAGAGAAGGAGAGCTCAATCCGCAAGAAATAATGAACCAATAATTGAGGCTCTTCATAACCTTGAAGAAGTAATTGATTTAGAGGATGAAAATGAGGATGAGGAAGGGTTAAAGGAAACTGAAAAGAAAATGAAGATAAAGACTATATGATCAGCTTGGGATATGATCCAATATATCTTCAAAGACTATCAGAAGAAGAAATAGCAAAGGAAGCTGAGGGGTGGAGAATAAGAAAGACCAAAAAAGAACTGTTGATGAAGGCTGGTCACAAGCCTGCATTCCTTAACCTACAACCATTTGATAAGATTGACAGACTCTACAAAAGGGCTCTTGTAGATGATATCTCTGAATATGTGAAGAAGGTATCAAAGAAGGTAGAGGGTGAAAAGGTACCAAAAGAGTCTGACAATAGTAAGAAAAGAACTGAAAGGAAAGCAATTGATGAAGCAGATTATGAAATGTTAAAGGCTAAACATAAAGATATCAAATTTCTTCAACTGTACGGCTACAGTTATAACTATTTGATAAATCTTTCTACTGAATAATTGAAAAGAAGAATTCAACAAATAAAGGACTCTCACAAAGATTAGGCAAGTAGAGAAAGATTTGAGAGAGAACGGGAGTTAAAGATGAGGTTACAAGAGGAAAGAGATGAAGCTGAAAAGAAAAATCAAGAAGCAAAAGAATGGTTTGAAGACCCTCAGAGAGTCCAAAGTTTAAAAGATCTAGTAATGGATAAGGGTATGACTGAAGAGGAATTCAATAGAATGCCCTATGCTCAACTACTAGAGATATCCAAAAGGGAGCAAAGAATGTATATAGAGACTGAAAGAAAGTTGCAGGAAGAAAGAAGGAAGATGGATGGCCTAGTGAGAGCAGAAATGATAAGTGCATTGCACAGGAAAGGAGTCGGTATGGGTAGACTAATGAATCAAACTGATGAAACATTGAAAAGATGGTATGAGGAAGGGCTTGGAGCAGAAAAGAAAACTCAGCAAGGAAGCTCAAGCCGGACTCCAAGGTCAGAGATTGTGAGGCCTGAACCACCACGTAATGTAAATTTGCCCACAAATCTCTTCTTAAATAAACGATCAAAGACCTTGAGAGTTATTACTGAAGATAAGAAATAACATCTCATCATCTTTAGGGATGACTTGAGAAAATTCACAAAAGAATAATTGACCAGGATGGCTGAATTGACTTTGTATGACAATCAAATCAGAGATCAGCCATCTGGTCAACAAAGAAATGATCTCTCAAAATTCATAAAAAACAAGCAGCAAAGGAATTCCCATTCTTGCAGCAAAAGAAGAGAGGGATCAGAAGTCGGACAGAAAGGGATAAGAGGAACAAGAGGATAAACGAAGTATACACATCTGAGCTCTCCCTCTTTGATTCCAAGAAACGAAAGTCTGAAGTAAGCAGCTCACACCACAAAAGGAAGACCTTGAAAGAGTGATTGGCGATGAGGGAAGTGATGCAGGAACCAAACTTGATAGTACAACAATTTGGGAGAATCACGTACATAATTACAATCAGCATAATGATTCAATCACTTTTAGAAACGAGTCTGGAATTCCCATTGCAGTGATAAGACAAGATGAAGATCTCAAGTTTATGCATCCACAGGACCTTCAGGACTTGATCATTGCCAAATTCTCTTTTGACTCCTCTGATTTCGTAGAGCTAGACATGATTAAATAGAAGGCAGCCTACGTGAAGAAAATGAAAGAAATTGCCAATGCTGGGAGGAGAAGGAGAAGATAGCAGAATGAATCTCAAAGAGAATCAATTTTTTTTTGTTTATCTTTGTATTTTTGTTTAATTTGTATTTGATATTAAAGAACTTTAATTTGTAATGCCCTAGTGGCAGAATTCCTACTTATGTAATGAAAAGACATGTTCTAAAATGATATATTTTTCGATGTCTGATACATGTGTAACTCTATGCAGGTATGTTTTGGTGCATCTGAGCTTGTTCCAATCTAGGGGGAGATTGTTGGGTCGGATTTATGATAAGGAAGATTGGAATCTTCTCAACCTCCTCAGAAAATGGCTAAGTATGGACTTCGAGCAAGCCTAGACGATCGAGCATGGTTTTACTACTTCGAGCAAGGTCTTCAGAACCTTAATTGGTTAATTCTTCTAAGTGTTAAGGCTTCGAGCAAGCTACACTTTAACGAGCAAGAGTATTCTTCTATCGAGCATGGATTGCCAATCGAGCAAACAGCTTGATCATACAAGTTTTAACCAAGTGTTACGAGCACAAGATGGTCGAGCACATGGGGACAAGCATGGATGCAATAAGAAGATGTCACATGATCAAAGCAAGGACTTCGAGCACAGTTCAGTTCCCAAGCAAGATTTACATCCGAGCATGCTAAAGATTGCTGAATAAGTATAACTGAAGACATCAAGAAGAATGAGCTTGCTCAATGGACTAGTTTGAGCAAAGCATGGACCAGTCAAGAAGGATGAAGTCTGCTGGTAGGGAATATCTTCATTGAAGATATTCTAAGTAAATTATGCTCGAGGACAAACATCGAGCATACCTAGCATAGTGAGCTTGCTCGAGCAAGATTGTTATCTTGCTCGAGGACTCAACACTTGTGTTGGGTTGGATTTTCTACAAGGGAGATTGGAATCTTCTCAACCTCCTCAGAAACGGCTAAGTATGGAATTCGAGCAAGCCCAGACGATCGAGCATGGTTTTTACTACTTCGAGAAAGGTTCTGAACCTTAAATGGTTGATTCTTCTAAGTGTTAAAGGCTTCGAGCAACCTACACTTCAACGAGCAAGAGTATTCTTCTATCGAGCATGGATTGCCAATCGAGCAAACAGCTTGATCATACAAGTTCTAGCCAAGTGTTACGAGCACATGATGATCGAGCACATGGGGACGAGCGTGGATGCAATAAGAGGATGTCACATGAATCAAAGCAAAGACTTCGAGCACAGTTCAGTTACCGAGCAAGATTTACATCCGAGCATGCTAAAGATTGCTGAATAAGAAAAGCTGAAGACATCAAGAAGAATGAGCTTGCTCGATGGACTAGTTCGAGCAAAGCATGGACAAGTCAAGAGGAATGAAGCTTACTCAAAGGGAATATGTATTCTTCTAAAGAGAATATATTCCAAGTAAAGTCTGCTCAAGGACATTCACCGAGCACACCTAGTATAGAAAGTTTGCTCGAGCAAGTTATGTACCTTGCTCGAGGACTGTAAAACTTGTATTAGATTTATCTTTCATTATGTAATGACTAGGACTTATAGAAGGAATGTCAGAGTCTATAAATAGACGTCCTAGGGTACCTTTAGGGTACGGATTTTGGAGACAGAGGCTGGCACGCACTGATTACGAAAACATTCCATTTTGTTCATCGTACAAGAGCCGCCGCCGTCACACAAAACCCTAGACATTCCATTCACTGTTCCATTGATGTATCATTAAATATAGTGAATCTCTGTCTCTGAAATAGCATTTACTGATTATCATTTACTGGTTTGTGTTTGATATCTGTTCACAATCCTTCATTCTCAATCATTGGATATCCTGATTCCGCCGGGATATTCAATCGGTCTTTAGGTGTTCGAGTCGTTGTGTTCTTGTCGAACCTTTGCTAAGGTTTCACCCGACTGACGGTCCTGACAAGTGGTATCAGAGCTTGAGTAAGCTCACTGAAGACCACGGGACTGAGGGTTTGTGAAGAAGCTTGAAGATTCACTGTGCTACTATAAAAAAACTCAGATCTGGTGACATGGAAGACCAGGATGTATCAACCAACAAGATTCCAAGGCTGCTTGGACAAGAGAACTTCATAAAATGGAAAGTGCTATTTGAAGCTTCAGTGAACTATAACGATCCAGAACTTTGGATGGCTATCACTGAAGGGAACTATGTTCCTTCAGCAGCTCCAAACAACAACACTGCGGTCGATTTGAGAATGAAAAAGAGGGATGATAAAGCTCTATCAATGCTGAATTTGGGGCTCTCATGGGAAATTTTAACCACTGTAAATCATTATAAAACCGCAAAGGATATGTATGATGCAGTGATTGAAATGTTTGAAGGAAACACTGAATTGAGAGATATTAAGAAAGATCGACTAAAGTAGCAGTTGGACAGATTTAAGATTAAAGAAGGAGAAAGGTTGAAGTCAGTGTTACAAAGGTTCATGACCATTGTGAATGAGATTAGGACCATTGATCTGCAGATTTCCGATTTTGAGCTTAACAAGAAGCTTATGTCATCTCTATCTGGAGAATGGTACACTGCAAGCAAGTTTATAAACGAAAAGGCAAACTTTCCTAGCTTCAAATTCGATGATGTGATTGCCTTTCTTAAGGCTGCTGAGCATGAAATGATTGAGAATCACATGATTAAGGAGGATAAACCCAGTTTTCAAATGAACAATGCTCTAGTAGCACCAATAGGAAATCCTTCTATCAAATCTCATCAACCAATCATTGAAGAACCATCAGAAACAGGCTCAACATACAGTGGACAGTCAAGATTTAATGTCCAATTGATTAAGGATGAGGCTCCATCTGCTGCTGGTGGACAATCTGCTTTCCTACACAACAACAATGCCCATGGAACGGATTATCAAGCATTGTTCTCTATGTTTACTGAATCATATCATGCCTTTGTCGCTAAGAACCTAATCAACACAAGTATTGTGCAGGAAGATCTTGAGCAAATTGATGATGATGACTTAGAAGACATGGACATAAAGTGGCAGGCAGCTATGTTAGCAGTGAGAAGCAAAAGGTTGTATAACAGAACTGGAAGAACAGCTTTAATGGCCCAAATGAAAGAATCAGCTTTGACAAATCAAAAGCCATCTGGTATAACTGTCAACAACCAGGAAATTTTGCTAGAGAGTGTAACATACCGAAGCAAGTTGGCAATCAAGTGAATCAGAACCAATTCTATCAAAACGAGAATCAGAACTTCCAGCAACAAAGAACTCAAATCCCCAACCAGAACCCATATCAACACCAAAACAGAAACCAGCAACAAACCTTTCAACCACAGAGAAATAATCAGATGCAGGTTCACACAAATCAAAACAGACCATCTCAAAATGGTGTGAACCAGCAAAGGGATCAAGGGAATGTAGCTGTTACAAGGGTGGCTCAGGATGGAGAGTTTGACTGGAGTAATCATGCTGCAGAGATGGAGAAAGCAAATGTTGCATTCATGGCCAAAATTCATGATAGGGCTGAATCTTCCAACACTCAGGTACATTCTGATACTTCTGTTTCTGATCTTCTTGCTACAATTGATGAATTAAATCAGGAGGTTGGAAAATGGAAAACTGAATGTGGAAGGAAGGATGTATTCCTGAATGTGTATGAGGCTAGTGAGGCTACATATGAAAGTCAAATCAAGGGATTGGAGGATGATTGCATGGTATCATATCAAGCTCAATCCAGAATGAGAATTGAGATAGAATGACTAAAGAAGATGTTTGCTGAAGAAAAACTCAAGAATGTAGAGTTGTTGATTGAAATAGAGTTTTTGAAAAACCTTGTCTCTACAGGAAACATTATTGGTCATGTTGACAAAATGACAGAGGAAGAGAAGTACAAGAAGGTACCACCACCTTTCTGTGACAGTTACCCTTTGAAAGTTAATGAAGAGAGCAGAAGTGAGTTTCTCAAACAGTTCAAAAATGTGTTTGATGATAAGCCTGAATTTATCAAGCAGTATGATGATGTGATTGTAGATCAGGATGGAGAATTTGTGATGAAACGGACTGATAAGTCAGAAACTGTGATTGATGAACAGCCTCAAGGAGAGAAAAAGAAGTGGAGTGAATACTCCAGTGAAGAAAGAAACTGTAGCTGTGGAAGCTCTAAGTCATCAAAGGAGAAGAAGAAAAGAACAAATAAGAAGAAAAGTGACAAAATTCCTCTTCTGCCTCCTATGACATCAAAGGTAAGAAAGCACCACGAGAGAATGAGAAGAGAGCATGTTCCATTTGATATATGTGCTAGACCACAGCCAGTCATCAAGAAGAGATCAGAATCACAGCCAGTCATCAAGAAGAGATCAGAATCACAGCCAGTCATCAAGAAGAAAACAGAACAATCAATTAAATCCTCTTATGATCAGAGTCATCCACCAATCTACCTAGTCTTTTCTAATCATGAATTATTTGATGTTGGTGATGTGGATAATGCTCCAAGAATAAGATATCCAAAAGAACAAGAGGAAGGTTCTTCAACAATGCCATCCAAGCTGAAGAAAATTGTTTTTGTCAAAGAAAAATATCCACAAGCAATTGATCTCAGCAAGCCAATCAAGATGGATTTTTCAAGCACTTTGAATCCAAAGACATCTTTAGGATTTGACTTCCCTAAACCAAGTGACAAGATCAAGGACAAGAAACTTCTTGAAGATTTGGGAAGCTTTGCTAAAGTATTCTACAAGAAATGTGATGCTTATGGGCATCACACTGACTCTTGCTGGATTCTTGAGGATATCTTTGAAATTCCAAATGTGGTTAGTGGCTATGACATGAAAAGCTATAAAGAAATGTATGAGAGATACTTGAATGGAAATAAAAACCCATCTGAAGATAAGAACCATCAGCCTATGTTGGAACAAAGGCTCAAAACAATTTTGAAGATCAAAGAAAATGACCAAATCCTAAAAACAACAGACAAGAACAGAAGGTCACCAAATGAAGAGAAAGCTAAGAGGAGACCAGGTGTTTTGAATGGTGATGAGAAGTTTATGTTAAAACAAGGATTTGAACCAAGAGGATTCAAGTGGAAGACAAAGAAGGAAGTAGAAGAAGGGAAGGAAAAGGTGATTGAGGAAGTTGATAGTAGCATTAAAGTGTCTGCTGTGTACCTTGGATCAGAGACCGACACTGATGAGGATTGTGAAGTAGTGTATGAAGATCCACCACCTGTTCCAATCCCAACTTCTGATGCATCCTCCACTATCTCTGAATTACAAACTGATGGAGTTTGTAACTCAGAATCAAACTGATTCCTTTTGTGTGTGTGCAGGAACAGTCCATGAGTAGCGATGATCTATGGTATATGGACAGTGGATGTTCAAGGCACATGACATGTGACAAGACTGCATTGATTAATTATGTGAAGAAATATGAGGGACCAGTTGCATTTGGGAGTGATGAAAATGGAGGAAAAATTGTTGGGAAGGGAACACTCACAAATGGGAAAGTATCCTTTGAGAATGTTCTACATGTTGAAGGACTAAAGTACAATTTGCTAAGCATTTCTCAAGTATGTGACAAGGGATACAAGGTTGCCTTCAATGATGAACATTGCCTGATTTTGAAGCCAGAGTTTGTGATTCCAACCGAAATGATTATGATGATGGCTCCAAGAAACGGAAACCTCTATGAACTGAGAATGAATACTGCGACTTCAAGAGGTGGTTCATGCTTTGTATCGAAGGCAACTGAGAATGAAACAGTGCTATGGCATAGGAAGATGTGTCATGTAAATTCGAAGAACATGAACAAACTAGTGAAAGGTGAACATGTTGTTGGCCTTCCCACAAGAGAGTTCAAGCTAGAAGAAAAATGCACATCTTGCCTAAAAGGAAAACAACACAAATCCTCACACAAGAGCAAACTGACAAACACAATAGATGAGGTCTTGGAATTACTTCACATGGACTTGTTTGGTCCAGTGAGTGTTCCAAGTGTTGGAAAGAAGAGATACTGCCTAGTGATAACTGATGATTTTTCAAGATTCACTTGGGTATATTTCATGAGCAACAAGGATGAAACCCCAAATATGATCAAATCATGTGTACTCAAGATGGAAAATCAACTTGACAGGAAAGTGAAGGTAATTAGAAGTGAAAATGGGTCAGAATTCAAGAATGACACGATGAGTGAATTCTGCACTTCTAAGGGTATTTTCCAGCAGTACAGTGCTCCTAGAACCCCTGAACAAAATGGTGTTGCAGAAAGGAGAAATAGAACTTTAATTGAAGCTGCAAGAACCATGATTGCTGATGCTAACCTTCCTGTTACCTTCTGGGCAGAAGCAATAAATACTGCATGTTATGTTCAGAACAGGGTTCTACTTAACAAGGCTCAAAACAAGACTCCATATGAAATTCTCTACCAGAGAAAGCCTTATGTGAAGTTCTTGAAGCCTTTTGGATGTAAATGCTCACTATTGAACACAAAGGACTACTTGAACAAATTCCAGTCCAAATCACTGGAATGTTTCTTTGTGGGCTATTCATCTCATTCAAAAGCTTATAGAGTGTATGTGAAAGAGCACATGGTGGTCATTGAATCATCTGACATAATCTTCAATGAAAACCAGTTCAACAATACTGATGGTCCAAAATGGCTATTTGATCTTGAGAAAATGATCAAATCATTTAAAATCTATAGTGAAGACATGTATGATAGTATGTACACAACCAGCTTTGAAGAAAAAGAAAAAGCAAAACAAGTTGATCTGAATAAACTATGGACCTCAGTTGCTCCTGAAGCAAATGGTTTTGACTTTGGTAGAAACATCCAAGAAGAAAATGAAGTAGAGATAGTTGGACAAGAGGCTGCAGTTGAAATCTCAGATGAAGGTCCAAGTGTTATTGAAAGTGAGCCCATCCAAAGTCAACAACCCTCTCAGACTGAAGAAATGTCTCAGTTGCAGACCCTGTTTAACTCATTGCAGCTAGGAGGAAATGAGGCATCTACATCAAAACTCAATGATGTTCAAAACTCTACTGAAAATCAAGACAGATCTGATGATGAATCTGCTGAGATGAATATGAAAAATCTAGAAGAAGAAGTGTTTGTACCACCAGTTGTTCAAACTACCTCTGTAGAAAGAAATCACCCTACAGAGAACATAATTGGAGATTTGCATGAAAGAGTTACCAGAAGTGCATCTGAAAGAGCAAATATCTGCCTGTATGCCTGTTTTCTATCCCAAATTGAACCAAAGAATATCAATCAAGCTTTAAAGGACAACAGTTGGGTGGAAGCTATGCAGGAGGAATTAGCTCAGTTCAGAGACTTACAAGTGTGGGACTTAGTGGACAAGCCCGGAGGCAAGTATGCAATTGGTACAAAATGGGTCTTTAAAAACAAGAAGGATGAAAGGGAGATAGTGATTAAGAACAAAGCTAGATTGGTGGCTCTAGGGTGTCTACAAGAAGAAGGAGTAGATTTTGAAGAGGTATTTGCTCCTGTTGCAAAACTAGAGGCTATAAGGATTTTTCTAGCATATGCAGCATCAATGAACATTAAAGTCTATCAGCTTGATGTAAAATCTGCATTTCTGAATGGCAAGATAGATGAAGAAGTTTATGTCACTCAACCTCCTGGATTTGAAGATCCAATTCATCCAAACAAAGTCTACAAGCTCAGCAAGGCACTTTATGGACTACATCAGGCACCAAGAGCCTGGTATGATGAGCTGTCTAACCATATGTTAGAACATGGTTTCTGCAGAGGGGCCATTGACAAGACTTTGTTTTTACAAAAGAAAAGGAAAAGATTTGCTACTGCTGCAAGTGTATGTGGATGACATCATTTTTGGCTCAACAAATGAACAAATGTGCAAGGAATTTGAGCAAGTAATGAAGTCCAAATACCAAATGAGCTCAATGGGAGAAATGAATTTCTTCCTTGGACTGAAAGTGCAACAGAAGGCAGATGGACTTTTCATCAATCAATCAAAATATGTTCAAGAGATTCTCACCAAGTTCAGGTGCCAAGACTTCAAGACAGTGTCAACACCAATGGACACACATGAGAAAATGGTACCTGATGAAAAGGGGGAGCCAGTAGACCAGCATGAATATAGGGCAAAGATTGGATCATTGATGTATCTCACAACATCTAGGCCAGATATTATGTTTGCTGTGTGTGTCTGTGCAAGGTTTCAAGCAAACCCCAAGGTGTCACATATGCTAGCAGTGAAAAGAATATTCAGATACTTGAAAGGAAAACCAGACTTGGGAATTTGGTATCCAAAGAACTCTTCCTTTGATTTGATGGCTTACACTGACAGTGACTATGATGGTTGCAACATGAGTCGAAAATCAACTTCAGGAGGATGTCAGTTTCTTGGAAACAGACTCGTGTCATGGCAATGCAAGAAACAAACCACAGTGTCAATCTCTACTACTGAAGCGGAGAACATTGCTGCATCTGCCTGCTGTGCACAGGTTCTGTGGATTCAAAACCAACTGCTGGATTATGGTCTAAATTTCTTACTCACACCTATTTTAATTGATAACACTGCTGCTATGTTTATAGTTAAGAATCCAGTCCAACATTCTAAGACTAAGCACATTGAAATTAGACATCATTTCATTAGGGATTGTCAGGAAAAAGGGCTTATAGAAATGAAAAGGGTAGACACATCTGATAATTTGGCTGATTTGTTTACCAAACCTTTAGATAAGACCAGGTTTCATTTTCTGTTAAAATGCCTAGGAATGATAAATGCTGATGAGGTTTAATTTAGGATGTGTGCTTAAGTGAGGTGCTTACTGATGATCTATGTTTCTCACTGTGAATGTTTGCATGATTGACTGATGTGCTAAACTGACTATTCTGCTTGCATTAATCATGTTTGTGACTGTTCTTGTGTGGAATTTCTGTTAACTCTGATAATTACAGCTGTTAGTACTTTGATTTGTGCTTGCATGATGAATTTTTATGATTCTAAGTACTTCGAGCATGAATCTGTGCTTGATGATGTGCTTATTGCTCTTCGAGCATAAGCATAGGGTTCTGAAGGACTATTCTAAGTCATTCGAGCACAGATGTCATTGCTCAGTTGCTCGAGCATAGACTTGCTTTGGAAAAATTATCAAGTATTCCGAGCATGGTTCTGTACTTTATGGTGTGTTTGCTGTTCTTCGAGCACAAACAAATCACACTTGAGGACTCTCAAGTATTTCAGCACAAATGATATGTTTTTGATGTTCGAGCATGGACATGTGCTATGGAAAACTTTCTAAGTATTCCTAGCACAACTCTATTGCTCGAGCACAATGTTCAAGTCTTTCGAGCCCAAACTCTGTAATGCTACATCTTAAGGTGGCTCGATAGACTTCCGAGTATGCTCGATGGATTTCTAAGTATGCTCGACTGTATTGTGTACTTTGCTGAATGAAATGTGCTATGTGAGTATTATGTGTGTGACACTAGTGAAGTGTCTGCTTGTCAAATGTGCTTAAAAGACTACACAGTTTACAGAATCTAAGCTTAACTAATGACCTGTCAAAAGAAATGATTTTGAAAATGTAACATGTTTTATGATAAGCAACACTGTTTTGGTGATCATACAAGAGAGATGATAACATTATCCAAGTTCCTAATCAGGAGTGAAAATTGTTTTTCAAGTGGAGATTGAATCCAACTAATTTGGGAAATGATAGTATATTGTCTAATCTCTTAACTCATGGATTATAGGCTTAAAAGATTTCTGTTCAGTAAACTGAAAATTTGTGTAGCTTCTTCTCATGAGTGCAGTGATCTATGTGATACAAATACTATAATCATGCTAAGTTTGATTTGGTGATTCATTTGAAAACTAAGGTATGTTTCCTTGCACATCTCTCCGAATGATAGGCAGAAAGGCAATTATCCAATCATACACGAGCCTGTTGATGTTTTGGTCCACCAAAAACAAGTTCTCAAATTCTGAGCAGCTACTAAATAGCTATATATATATGTGAAAACTTCTCAAAAGAAAATGAAACAAATGAAAAAGAGTGAAAAAGAAAATGAAATATGCTTCAAAATCTTTAATGATAAATAAATATATCATGACCTTAAGAGGCACAAACAGAACTACAAGAGTGGGGCGTTCAAATAAGTCCTAAACACCCTGAATGAAAGGCATGTAAGTCCGGATGGCTTGTAAGTCCAACGTTCAACCTTATGGTCTGATATCTATGTATCTTATTATTAAATAAACTGCTCGGACAAATAAAAATTTTTGACCAACGCGTTAGGGGGTTGAAGTCAATTTGGGGTGATTCGGAGAAAGCTAAATAAGCTTTGAAAAGAGAGAAGGAACAACTAACGTCTAAAATGTGACCATTTTAACTCAAGCAACTAATTGAACCTTAAGAATATCACAAAAAGTCATAAGAATCATGCTAAGAACCTACACCTAGTGTCAGCCTGACTTAAGTCATAATACGGCTGAAAATGAAGTGGTGTGACAGTTATTGGACAATCTGATCCCATGTTGAGATCTTTCCAATGAATTGACATAACTTTTTAAACTGGATTTTGATCTCTTGTTCACCTCAAACCCAAGCTTGAGCAAACGGAATGATTTCATTAACTTGTAATCTTAATTATTGCAAAGTTTGAGTGTGATCTTTGTCTTAACTTCTAGGCAAATGATATTGACTTAACCAATGTTATCTGTGTTTGTTCTAAATATTGTCAAGTATGATCTAGGAATTAGACTGTACTTCGAGCTTGCTTTTGATGTGTTTTGTTATCTTTGATCTACGGGCACGAAGATATACTTTGTTATTTTACTAAGTATCTTCGAGCATGATTGCATGAGTATGATTTCAGGTCTACGAGCATGAAAACTGAATGATAGGAAACATTTAAGTTTTTCGAGCAAGGTCTGTGCTAGGTGTCTTAGTGAGAGATGATTTAGAGTTTCGAGCACACTAAGGTACCAGATTTATGTGCTCGAGTGCGGGATTAGGGAAGATTTAGTTTGATTTAAGGCTTTCGAGCACACTGTACTTCGAGCATTTTGGGCTATACATGTCACAGGAATGCATCTCGAGCATAGGGAATTTACATGATATATTTCTAAGTATACTCGAGCAAGCATTATACCATGTCTCAAGCATAGGGAATTTACATGATATATTTCTAAGTATACTCGAGCAAGCATTGTACCATGTCCTTGTGTACAAGGGGGGGCCAGTTTTTCTTTTGGCTGTATACTCGAGCAAGGGAGGTACATGTGAATTTGAAATTAAAATGACAACTGTCGTGTGCTAGACGACAAACCAAGGTACTGTACCACCCAATCGTTAGGTATAAAAAAGGGACTTAGAAAGTTTTTCACACATCTTTCTCTAATAAAACCTAAACGAAAACCCTCTTGCTCGTGCTATCTCCCTCTTGCTCGCTGGTCTATTATTCCTTAATTTCACTTCGATAATAGCCATTAGCTCTGTTTCGACTTCGGTACGCATATTCCTACGGAATAGTTTAATTGAAGACGCCGTTAATCATCTTTCTATTCTCATATATTAGTTCTGCAACTTTGTGTACTGACAACTCTTCTTGTTTTTGCAGAACTGATGGCGTTCAAATTCGAAATGCCGCATAATATGTGTGCTCGGTTGGAGATAGATGATGACAATAGAGAGTTGGAGCCAATGTAAATTTTTTGAGTAACTCCAATCTGAGGGTGACTTTAACTGACGACCCCACAATCTACAGAAATCATATTACGGATTTTTGGGGGTCTGCAACATATGTCAATGACGTCAATGGGGAAAGAATTGAGGCGTCGATTCTAAATCACGACATTGAGATAACAGAAGCCTCAATCAGAGCTGCACTGGACCTTAATGACAATTTTCAGGCTCAGCCGTCCTACTCAGTCCCAAGGTTACAAAGAGTATTTCAAGAGACTATGGGCTATCAGGGAGGAGTTAAGGAGGGACAGTTTCAAAAGGGAAGTTTTCCTTTACTCTACAGGTTCCTGATTCATCACGTGATCCAGTCCTTCTCTCCACGACGAGGGACTTGGACTTTGCTAAGTCGAGAGCTTGGGTCTCTCACTGTCGCCATTCTTTACCAGCAACCTTTCAACATTTTAAGACTCATCTTTCAAGGGTTGATTTCAAATGCAGAGAGGCCAGTCCATCAAAGATTCATAATGTATCCACGTTTTCTGCAGATTTTAATAAACAGATCCTTACCAGACATTCAAAGGACATGGCAGATTTTGAGGTTGCAAGACCCAAATATATGCAAATGTATGAAAGATGCTCATAGTAAGTTCATTGAGAATGATGATTGGGATGTACTCCCATGGTTACTCGTACCTGCACTGGGTGCTATTGATGTACCAAGGACCCCTGGCAACAGTGATGAGGAAGATGATGATGGTGATGATAATGAAGATGATGATGGTGATGACGGTGATACTGACATGTTGGTTGGTTGTGCTGATGTGCCTTTAATTGAACAACCTGTAGATGAGGAGGTTATTGCAACGGTAGAAGGAAAGGAGGAGATAACTGAGCCGATGGATGAAGATGTGTTTCTGGCAGTCTGTCCACCATTCCCTACCGAACCTGTTACTAATGATATTCCCATTCCTGTTCCTACTTCACCACTGAAAGACTCCACTCCTCATGAACAACCTACTCTCCTAACCCAAATTCCTGAACCTTACAAGATCCCATCTCCTGAAACTTCAGAATCCGAACAATTTTCTGAACCAGCTCCAAAACCATCTGTTGAAACTCCTATATCCAGTCCAAACCTCTATGACACTATCTGTGAAAATGCTCAACTGGAGTTTGAGAACATTATGCTAAGAGAAAAGAATGCCATTTTGGCTGCAAAGAACTCGGCTCTGGAAGCTGCACTGAAGGAGGCATTATTGAAGATTCAAACTCTTGAGGGGCAGTCTGAGGTTGAGAAGACCTCAGATGCACCAAAACAGGGGGAGAATATTGATGTTGAAGAGGAGGTTGGACCATCTGATGCACTGAACATGATAAATCAGTTCTATGATGATGAGTCAGAAGTTGAGGGGGAGAAAAGTGGAGAAGATGAATCTGAAAGGGAAAAGTTGAAAAGGAAAGAAAAGGGAAAAGGGATTGCCCACACAGATGATGACTTACATCCTTTACCCAAGCATGCAGTTCAGTCTGATGATCTATTATTTAAAGAAGATGTTATTGATAAAGATATGGCTGAAGCTGAGTCAGTAAAAACAACGATAAATCTAATGAATGAAGAGTTGGAGGCCCTTGAAAGGGAAGAAATGGTGGAAGAAGAGGAGGAAATCACTCAAGAAGTAATAGAAGCTTTGATTGATATGAAAGAGAGGGAGGATGAAGAACAAAGGAGATTAAGAGATGCTGATATTGCATTTAAAGCTGCGTTGGAGGCTATACAGGCAAGACAAAATGATGATGTTCAAGATCCATCAGAAACTCATAAAGAGCCTGCCCCATCTGAGCCTGAAGAGCCTGAAGTGAATGAGGATGAACTGGGATTGGGTCCTGTAATAAATGAAGAAGATGAAACAGTTGAGGTTTCAGCATTTACAATGGTTAAACTGGTGATAATGAAAGATATAACTCTCATACTGAACAACCCAGAAAAACATCACCCAGACATTGTAAAGGTAGCAAGGAAAGCACAACAGGAATACATCAATATGGGCAGAGAAAGTGAACAAAGATTTGAAGAGCATAATGAACCAAATGAGCCTATCATTGAAGAAATCACTGAAGAACATATAGAGACTCACACAGTTGAAACTGAAAATGACAAATCCGAGTCAGTTGATGAAGAGATTATTTTAGAAGGACCAGAAGTTGAACTGCACCAACCTTACTCTCCCACTCAATCTCAGTCATCTTTGAAAAGAAAAGACACTGATGAAATTGAGACTCCAAAGCCAAAGAGACAAAAATCTGTGAAGAAAATGGCCTACAAACTTAGGTCAGAGATGCTTGAACAAAGAAGAAGAGATCAATCCAAGCAAAATGAAGAACCAATGATTGATGCTCTTCAGGATATTGAAGAAGATGCTGACCTTGAAGTTGAGGATGAGAAAGAAGAAAGTGTGGAGGAGACTGAAAAGACAAATGAAGATGCTGAGTATCTGATCAGTCTGGGTTATGATCCTCTTTATGTTCAAAGACTATCAAAAGAGGATGTGGCAAAAGAAGCTGAGAGTTGGAGAGTAAGGAAAGGAAAAGGGGAAGTTTTGATAAAGGCTGGTCACAAGCCTATATTCCTTAACTTACAACCATCTGACAAGATTGATAGTTTTTACAAAAGGGCTCTCATGGAGAATCTATCTGACTATGTGAGAAAGGTGTCCGAAAGGAAGAAAGAGAAAGAAAAAGAATTCAAAGAATCAGATAGTAGCATGAAGAAGATCGAGAAGAAACAAAGAGATGAAGAAGAGTATGAATCCTTGAAGTCAAAGCATAAGGATATAAAATTTCTCCAACTTTATGGATACAAGTATAACCATTTGATAAATCTCTCTCATGAAGAATTGAAAAGAAAAATCCAACAAGTGAAAGACTATCACACTGATAAAGCCAGTCAAGAAGAATATAAGAGAGAACAGGAACTGAAAATAAGGATGCAGAAAGAAAGGGAGGAGAAAGAAAAGAAAGATCAAGAAGCTAAGAAGTGGCTTGAGGACTCTCAAAGAATGGAAATGTTGAAAATTTTTGTAAGAGATAAAGGGATATTAGAAGAACAGTTTCAGAACATGCCTCTTGCTGAACTAATGGAAATATATCACAGAGAGCAGAGGATGTAACTTGAAACACAGAGGAAACTGCAAGAAGACAGAAGGAGGGCAAAACAAGAAGTTCATGCAGAAATGATGAATGCCCTTCACAAAAAGGGAGTAAAAATGTCAAGACTGGTAATGCAAACAGAAGATACAATAAAGAGATGGTATGTTGAAGAGGGTCTTGATAAGATAAAGAAGGTTGAAATGGGGAGCTCAAGCAGAACCCATAGGTCAGAGAGTGTGAGGCCTGTGCAGCCAAGAAACTTGAATCTGCCCACACGTCTCTATTTTGACCAAAGATCGAAGACTTTAAGGGTGGTGACTGAAGATAAAGCAAAACATCTCATCATCTTCAGAGATGATTTGAGAAATTTTTCAAAAGAACAACTGACCAAGATGGCTGAGCTGAATTTATATGACAATCAAGTAAGGAGTCAACCATCTGGTCAACTGAGGAATGATCTCTCCAACTTTTTGAAGGAACAAGCAGAAAAGGGATTCCCATTTCTGCAGCAGCAGAAGAGAGAGATCAGGAGCCACGCAGAAAAAGAGGAGGAGGAAGAGAATCAGTGAAATTCACATATCTGAGCTTTCCCTCTCTGAATCAAAGAAACAAAGAACTCTAGCAAGCAGCTCTCACCAAAAAAGGAAGACCTTAAAAGAATGCTTGGCTACGAGAGAAGTGATGAAGGAACCCAACTCAAGAGTACAACAATTTGGAAGAATCACATACATAACGTACAATCAACAGGATGATTCGACCACTTTGAGAAATGAGTCTGGGATACCTATTGCAGTCATAAAGGAGGATGGAGATCTGCATTATATGCATCCACAAGACTTACAAGATTTAATTAATGCAAGATTCCCAAGTGATGCCTCTGACTCCTCAGAACTTGACATGCTGAAGCAAAGAGCTGCATATGTGAAGAAACTAAAAGAAAGAGCTGAAGCCAAGAACAGAGAAAGAAGATAACATAATGGAGCTAATGAATGATTGATTTTTTATTTCTGTTTATCTTTATATTTTGTTTGAGTTGTAAAAATTTAGTTAGTAATGCCCATGTGGCAAAATTCCAATTATGTAATGAAATGACATGTTCTTAAATGATTTATCTAGAAATCTGATATATGTGTAACTCTATGCAGGTATGTTTTGGTGCATCTGAGCCTGTTCCAATCTAGGGGAGATTGTTGGGTTGGATTTTCTACAAGGAAGATTGGAATCTTCTCAACCTCCTCAGAAACGGCTAAGTATAGAATTTGAGCAAGCCCAGACGATCGAGCATGGTTTTTACTACTTCGAGCAAGGTTCTGAACCTTAAATGGTTGATTCTTCTAAGTGTTAAAGGCTTCGAGCAAACTACACTTCAACGACCAAGAGTATTCTTCTATCGAGCATGGATTGCCAATCGAGCAAACAGCTTGATCATACAAGTTCTAGCCAAGTGTTACGAGCACAGGATGATCGAGCACATGGGGACGAGCATGGATGCAATAAGAGGATGTCACATGAATCAAAGCAAAGACTTCGAGCACAGTTCAGTTACCGAGCAAGATTTACATCCGAGCATGCTAAAGATTGCTGAATAAGAAAATCTGAAGACATCAAGAAGAATGAGCTTGCTCGATGGACTAGTTCGAGCAAAGCATGGACAAGTCAAGAGGAATGAAGCTTACTCAAAGGGAATATGTATTCTTCTAAAGAGAATATATTCCAAGTAAAGTCTGCTCGAGGACATTCACCGAGCACACCTAGTATAGAAAGTTTGCTCGAGCAAGTTATGTACCTTGCTCGAGGACTGTAAAACTTGTATTAGATTTATCTTTCATTATGTAATGACTAGGACTTATAGAAGGAATGTCAGAGTCTATAAATAGACGTCCTAGGGTACCTTTAGGGTACGGATTTTGGAGACAGAGGCTGGCACGCACTGATTACGAAAACATTCCATTTTGTTCATCGTACAAGAGCCGCCGCCGTCACACAAAACCCTAGACATTCCATTCACTGTTCCATTGATGTATCATTAAATATAGTGAATCTCTGTCTCTGAAATAGCATTTACTGATTATCATTTACTGGTTTGTGTTTGATATCTGTTCACAATCCTTCATTCTCAATCATTGGATATCCTGATTCCGCCGGGATATTCAATCGGTCTTTAGGTGTTCGAGTCGTTGTGTTCTTGTCGAACCTTTGCTAAGGTTTCACCCGACTGACGGTCCTGACAACTTATATTATTTTGTATTTCATTATGTAATGATTAGGAACTTCTAGAAGGAATGTCAGGGTCTATAAATAGGGGTCCTAGTATACCTTTTAGGACACGGATTTCCAGACGGAATACAGGCTGGCACACACTGAATACGAAAAACATTTCAAAGAATATTCTCTTTGTTTTCTCGTACAACCGCCGCCGCCGTCACACAAAACCCTAGACATTCCTTTCACTGTTC
The DNA here is from genome assembly GCF_021521415.1 of Bidens hawaiensis. Lineage (NCBI taxonomy): Eukaryota > Viridiplantae > Streptophyta > Magnoliopsida > Asterales > Asteraceae > Bidens > Bidens hawaiensis. The sequence continues at coordinate 71,192 of NW_027506080.1, forward strand.
CATTAATGATGTATTTATTACAGTGAATATTTGTCTATTGAATGAGTTTTTATTGACAATCTATTACTGTTTTGTGTTTATTATTCACACTCGTTCGTTCCCACTTGTTGGATATCCTGATTCCGCCGGTATATTCAACAGGCCTTCGGGTAATCGAGTCGGTGTGTTCTTGTCAACCTTTTAAGGTTTCACCCGATTCACGGTCCTAACAGTGTAACATGTAATCAATTTCTAGTATTATGAAGTATCAATTAAGAGTGCCGATCACACTAACAATGATTTGTGTTTAGAATTAAACAAGCAAGTAATCAAGTTTCAAACAATTAACAAGAACAAATCACACCTGAGGTTCAAGAATGTAACAAACAACAATCTCATGTTATTTAACAGGTTAATTATCAATAATCTGATCTGGTTAATCAACTAGTTAAACCTTAGGCATCAACAACCGCTAATACACGGCACTGGTTATCAAATGGTCCCTGCCAGTGTGACTCAACTAAGGGCAATTGCATGATTTAACATATTCAAACTAATCAATACAACCCTATGAACACGTATCACAACAACTGGAAAACTAATCGTTCTAATTGAAATAGGCCTAAACTGACTAAGTGCATAATAATACCAAACATCAATGCTCATAGATCGATAATAAACAATTACAATTAGTTTGTTTTTAAAACATGAGAAAAATTGTAAACGTTACAATACTCTACATTTCGGGTATGATCTGAGGGGATTAGCCACTCATGTTGTTGATGGAATCTTCAATCTTCATGGAACCCGAAGTTGATTTGATGAAATAATTGTTATTTTTCTCTCCAAGAATGGTCTTCAATCTCTAGAGATATCCCCTTTTCTCAAACCCTTACTTTATCTTTATATAGGGTTACAATTTGCGATTTCCGTAGTTTAATTTGGTCCAGTATATGGTACTCTAGTTTTAGCAAATGGTACTCTGGCTTAGCAAATGGTACTCTAACTTTAGAGTATGTTACTCGAATGCAGCAAACCATACTTTAAAAACTCCTGCTCTACGCATCTCTTATGCTCAGCATATGATACTCTGTTTTCAGAAAATGGTATGCTAAACCAACTTTCACCCATATTCTCCAGTTTTGATCATACACTATCACACATCATCCCTAGACTTCATCTCGTGCTCTTACAAGTCCAATATTACCGCATTAGCATCCTTGTAACACAATAAACACGTATGAAGTACCATTGTTCGTACAAATAAATAGCTATAACTATATAATTAACACAGTAATAGATGAACTTAATACCCGACCATCAGCGTGACACGGCAATATGGTTCCACCAGACTTTCATTTTTGTCATATTTGGTCCTCAAAGTTTCCAAAATTTATGTTTTAGGCCAAATAAGTGTTTTAAGGATAATTTAACATGATTAAATACCAAAACAATACATAATGAATTAAACAATATAAAGTACTAATAAACACTTGATTCGATCAATTGTAAAGATCCGAATAAAATCCCAAGTCGGGTAAACAAATACAAATATATAACCGAAATTGACTGATATCACATCAAAAACTTGATGTGCTGAAAGCGGTCTATAAAAACTTAACCTAATCAAGTCACTCTATTTTAAATTTATAAACCTAGACTATCCTAATGCTAGACCACTGACAGACAAGTGTACCTATCGACTGTAGTTAAGCCTAATGAAGTCTGGGATATCGAACCCAAAGGACACTAGTGACACCTAAACTAGACTCTAACTAACAACTTAATTAGATAGATTTAATTGTTTTTTTTTTGTTTTTTATTTATTAACTATAAACTAAAAAAATACTTAAACTAAAACTGGCAATGACACCAACAGACTTTAACTCGGTTATCTAGACGAACTCAAAGATGGGAGAAGCACTACCTAGGTTTAGAATCCTACTTGTGAATCTGGGATCTCTCTTGTCTATGGAAACTATGAAGGAATCGGGATCTTAAAATACGACACCCTTAGGCAACCTAGTGGATCCCTGATCATTCTCCGGGTGTGACCTAAAAGGAAACCCTAAGGGGGCGTGTGAACTTACTAGTTGGTTAGATTACCTGTCAATCTATCCAACAATACTAAAGTACCCTAAAAGATAGAGTACATGTCAGTCTAACTATCTCAATACATCCTAAAGTGCAAGGGGTAACCTAAAGACAATCAATAAGACATGGAATTACAATGAAACTAGGGAAATCTAGGGAAACCTCCTTTTAGAGCGTTCTAGCCTAAACACCTAATCTCAAGGACAAACTGACTATCTATTACCTCCAGTCTCTAGATAGGTAGAATATAAAGCTGTAGCAAATCACCAACCAATGTTCCTATTGGTTACTACGTCTAGTAAAACCAAATAATCACAAACACAGTAAGAAATCTAAACATGAATCTATAACTGAAAGACATTCAACAAGACACACGCGAAACAAAAATAAATAATAAATCAAAACTAGATACACAAACACATCAAATCAGTTGTAAAAAGATTCTTTACTTTAGTATTAATCCAACAATAGAAACCATAAACCAATAAAAATTCTTAAATCACAAAGTAGTCATCAAAAACCTATGTAGCTAGGGGGTTTAGCTAATAACCATACTCTAAGAATAAAACATAATAGTTAGGTTCAAACACTGAATTCATAATGAAAATAATAAATTCAACCGGAAAATAGTGTTATGAACGAGTAGGTGTTGAGCCCCAACGCGTGCTTCACTCTTCTTTTTCTTCTTGCGGCTACCTGGTCTCTTCTTGTTTTTCTCTTTGTTCACTGCTGTCTCCTCCTGATTTTCGTAGGGATCAAGAAAAAACCCCAAAATAATAATATTCCCCTCTTCTGTTTTTATCAGCCGTGGCCTTAACCTCATTCAGTCGTAGGGTTCATTTTTATTTGTTTATTTCCTCCTTTGTTTTGCCGACTCTCTTTGTTATAATCCAGCCCATGTTCTTGTTAAATAAACAAGTCCGATAAAACTTAATCAATAGCCCACCACGTAAAATTATTGGCATGTTTATGGTTGGTTTATAATCCACTCAAATGAATTAATTTGATGATCAGTATATTCATTTACTTTTTTTCACGTGAGTTATCATCATTCCACTCTGATTTTAGAGATCATCTACAAAACAAGAGAGATGCAATCAATATTAATTTTTCTCATGGATATTTCAATTACCGTTATAATAAGTTAATAATATAATTATATGTTTCTTTTTTAGTTATGTACTTCTAACTCCAAAAACAAAAACAATCATTTGATTATTGCTTGTATAAATTTGCTTTTCAAATTGCAAGCTATATTTACATTTGAATATTGTATAACTGCTTATTATAAATTCATCGATTTTAAATTGCGCCTTGTCTCTTAAAATCTTAAAACTTAAGTATGAGCCAATTATTAGTAATATTCAATAAAAGCCTATTTCAAAGTACTTAAAAGCGTAAAAAATATTTATATAACAATAAGTATATTTTAGACCAAATCATTTAACATGATTAAATACCAAAACAATACATAATGAATTAAACAACATAAAATACTAATAAACACTTGATTCGATCAATTATAAAGATCCGAATAAAATCCCAAGTCGGGTAAACAAATACAAATATATAACTGAAATTGACGGATATCACACCGTTAGGGCTTGACTATGTGAAATATTTGGTACGCCGGTCTATAGGAACGTTGAGTTGTTACGAGTGAAGCTAAAGGTTTATATAAATGATTTAGCGTCAATGATTTCACCAACAGTTGTTACTGATGTATTTTATAAAACTGTTTTATATGTAATCAGTAGAAAATGTAGTAGAAAATGAAGGATATAGTCATTAGACGCATCTGATGGCTCAATTTGGTTTTATTATGTAAAGATGTAAATTAACGTTTTATCACTTTTAATTTTTTGTAAGACAATACCGGGTGTTTAATTCCCAAGTTTTCTATAAATGAATATTTTAATCTAAAAGACTTCCGCTACGCAACAAATACTTTGATATATTTTCAAACATGTACCAACTATGGTCACACACCTAGGCCCATGGAGCCGGGTGTGACATACCATATGCTTTCCAATGTCTAAAAATAATATTATTGAAAAACTAAATACCGTAAGAGTATCTCTATTGCTCCCATGTGGTAACCGTTTGTGTTGAAGAAGAGGAGAAGGATAGAGATGATAGAGAGAGGGAATGAACTATACAGAGGCGTCTTTAATTAGGAACAACGAAATGAAGCTAGGACTTTAAGCCTTAATTTTCTAAGGCCTCCAATTTACAAAACAAAATTAATAAGTCTACATTTGTAATTTGGGATTTGGATAAATATGTGTGATTTAAGAGGCATTTAAACTAAATTAGGTCTAAGAAGGTTTGAGGAATTGCATTACTTATGTATATTTGCCAAAAATGAAGACGACATTTTAATTTATTTGGAGTCAAAGTAAGATATTTTTACAACAAATTCTTGTTTTTAAACATCGTTTTGGACCACTAAAATGGTTGAGCCGGGCATGAAACTATTGTTATTCCCTGACGGTTTTTAACACTATTTTTAACCTTCCCTATTTCTCATGCTCTGATTTTCAGGTTCAATATATGTGTATACGTAGCTTCCACGTGGCAACTCCAACCACAACGGAAAAGCAAATTTGTGTACAGGTGGAACTTGATAAGGCCATATATTCATATGAAACTAAATAAGTGTAACACCGTGAAAATACCCCATCTAATTTTGGGCTAAATATGTCAAATTTGAAAAATAAAGGAAGAAAAATGAAAATTTTTGGTTTTCATAATTCTCTGCGCAACACGAAGCTGAAACTGAACTACTTCGCGCTAGGCGAAGTAACTGACATTGAAACCAAGAAAAAAGGGTCTTTTGCGCAACGCAAAGTGTTCTTTCGCGCGACGCGAAACCTCGTTAAGTAATCTGATACACGTGTCCAACTACGTGTCAACACGTGGCACGTTCTGGCAAGCTACGTGGTCTGACATGTTAGAGGAGCAGTTCGCGCGACACGAACGGCTATGTTTTGCCCTTCGCGCGACGCGAAGAAACTCAAAAACGAGTATAAATAGGGCAGATACGGGTTTGAATCAATTCATCCCATCACACCTTCTAAAACACACTTAGCCTCAAAATTCGTGCCCGAAGTTTCCCGTCGTTCCGACAGCTTGTTTTCGCGAAGATTTGTACAAGAAACGGGTTCTGAAGCCCTATTGACGACCAACCGACTCATCTAAACTAAGTACTACCGAAGAGTATCATTGCAGATAGGTACAAACAGTTCAGTAGATTGCGCAACAAAAAGTATTTTCATGGTTCTCTCAACTCATTTATCCAAATTATGCAAGACCAATTGGGTTGTCTCCAAAATTCATAATACTAAGTTCCAGAAGTGGAACCAACCCATTTGGTTTTGTCAATCTCAAGTTATGATGTCGGGAAGTTAGACCAGAAAACATCTTCCCAAATCATATTAGATATGCAATCTTGTAAAATCATAAAACCTATCTTCTGTATATCCAAAAATTACAATTCATAACATTTTTTAAACTATATTCGACGAACTATATCCTAGAATCAAGAATATATTAAAAACCATCGTTTATCATCAAGTTACAGTCGGAACAATAAGCGAGTACAAAGCCGCCAGCATTCTGATTTCAATAAAGCTCAATCAAGAATCATGTTAACGACATACATAGGGTTCTAATCGATCATATATCAAAAACATATCAAACACATATCATCATGCTCATGATTCATTAACCATATTTCAAAATAAATAACCTCTAGGGTTTCTATCAACAATCAAAACATAAGATAAGCAAGAAACTAGAATCGAACGAGAATTGCTTACGTATATTGGTTTACGGTGAAAGCGATGAACCCTAGCACCTCTAATCTACCAAGGAACATCCAAAATCACCCAAGGAAGTGTGAAAAATCGTTTGGAGATGGCTGCACTTGATTATATGTGATTTAGGGTTTGAAAACCGTTTTTAATAAAAAATTTCGACCTAGCAATCCCCCGCGCGGCGCGAGGGATTTAGCCACATCCTTCGCGCGGCTCGGGGTGCTTTAAGGTTTTTTTTTAATTTTATTATATTTATATATATATATATATATAATAATCAAAGTATTAACACGCAAAGCAAGTAATCACATAGCACGCACATGTATTCATTTACGGGATTGACATTTATCACCAACGCGTACGAACCAACTCTTGTGTGTGACTCGTTACTAACTCGTATAAATGTTATGCGTGACGTGTAATATAACGGAGTTGGGTTAACGACGTTAACATGGAAAAGCGAGGTGTCACATAAGGTCTGCTGATTAATCAAGAAACACTATCATGATACTTATGCAAACCTATTACAAATATAGGTTATTAGCATACTGAAAGGAAAAGGTTCTGAACATCACCGAACTGAAAACAATAGGTGAACACGTTAAAGCTTTACCGACTGAATTGATTTTACTCTTGTAATAAGCAGATTGTTTATTGCAAAGAATCTGATAAATGTTTGTCTCTAAAATTATTACAATACAAAATAGATAATAAAAAGCAACTCAGACCGAATACACATATGTCTGGATCCATACATAACTGATAATTGGCATATAAAACCAAGTCAGTTATAACCAGTTCTCCAAGAGGGTCACATAGTCTAGGGAAAGACTGTCTCCGAACAAGGGCTATGTAACTCGGGGAACCTTTGAATTTGTGTGTGTAGGGCAGTGGTACAAATCCCGAGAATGACAGGCGTTCCTGCTGAGATTGTGAATCAGAAAACTATGTTAAACGATTGTTATAAATTATTTTATCAAGTCAACGTTTCACTAGCACACAGGTGACGTATTTTTCCAACCATTGCAGGTAATTAAGTGCTGATAATGGTAGACAAAGATCAGGAGTCATGAAGATAGAAGATCGCTCAAGATGGCTCAATTTTCAATATACTCCTTGTAATAATAATACAACAATATTTTGTAACAAAAAACTAGGGTATTTAATTCACGAGTAATTTTGCAATGTAAATTAATATTTTATTTAATGAAATGCTTCCGCTAAAATGAACGCGCTACTCTGATATATTTACAAAACATGTAACAACTGGGTTTCACGCTCCTAGGCCCTGGACCGGGGTGTGACAATAAGGCCATATATTCATATGTTAAATGCATAGGGGAATGAGAAGGAGATGATATCTTAGGCTCTGATATTGTAATTGAATGACTTTGATACCTTCTTTTCCGTTGATACTGTTTATACCAATACAAAGAATGAAAACTAGTCATCTAAACGTTTAGGAGATAAACAATACAAACTGAGGCGGATCAAGCATAGGTTGAGGGGTAGTCAGGCAACCCATTAACTTTCTTGGCGAAATACAATTTTAATGCAAACTTTTTTTTATCTTCTTTTTATGTATCGACTAGCCCTGAATAAAATTTTTTAGTCAGCGCTACCCATCAAATTTTGTTCTAGTCAGCGCTACCCATCAAATTGCACTAATTTTGACGTTATTTTACTAATCTCGTGAAAATAACGTTAAAAGTGGCGGAAGGTTAATCAGGCATCATGTGGTGGCGTTGATAGCCGAAAGACAAGGGCACATGCACCGATCAGCCGATGTCCCGATGATTGAGTGCTATGTGCCTTATGTCCAAGGCTTAATGCAAAACTACTATCGAGCCGGGGGTCTCACCGGAAGCAGCCTCTCTATCCCTATGGGATAGAGGTAAGGCTGTCTAGATCTTACCCTCCTCAGACCCTACCATAGCATTGCTATTGGTGGGATATACTGAGTACGATGATGATGATGATAATGATGATGATGATGACGGGGACAAACCTACGCTATAAGAGTAGTGGTCGGCTGACTCCTGTGAAATTTTTTTAGAGGTATATATATGTTAATATCCCGACCCCAAAATCTTTGGAATACATTTATTTCTTGCTTTAGTTTTGGCCGACCCTCTTCTGACCCTAATAAAAGATTTTTTGAGTCTGTCACTGCTTCTAAATCCCACCGCTGCTTTTAATATAATGTATCCTAATAGTACAGCTTTAGCAGGCTTGACCAACGATTATTACTACTGTTCCAAAGGTCTTTCAAATAATTTATTCCATAGCTTTGCATGCTTGAGCTTGTTTGTTTGTTTTAAGCGTGTGTTCTTAAAAAACAGTATGATTTTGATGGTTCTGTTTACTTGGTGAAGGTCATATGTGTACAACTAACTGTACAGGTAAGCATGCATCGACATCAGCATCAGCACGTGCTAAATTCTTTTAATCAATAAAGAAATAAAGAAGATTAGATTTTTTATGGGCATCTACTCTACTTCTATAAAATATCACCATCAAACATCTACACTCCATTTGAACCCTTATCCTTTAATAAATAATTACAAGTGAGGTTTTATTATTTCAAAGGCTTAAGTTCATGGTTCTCAAGAAATTCAAAATTTGATATAGATTATTTAAAGAGCGTGTCGGCTGACGTTTTAAAAACTTAGTAAAAGAAACCGTAAAGAAACTGATAATCATCATTTGTGTTATTGAGGAAATAGTTGGAGTAAATATCAAATTTACATTAGATAAAGTTTTGCTATCTAAAACTAATCACGGATTAATTTGATTAGATTTACTTTAACAGGAACTCAAATAATATTTACTTGCGTTGGAAATGCATTAAAATAAGAGATTTTTACATATATCCTTTTCTTAAGACTCTTAATTACATATTTACCTAATCTTAAAATCTTAATTACATATTTTCAATTTTATCATGCAATTACCATTTTACCCTTTTCAATTTACAAAACTTAAAAATCAAACTTTGCTTCAATTCGCTCCATTCACCTTACAGAAAAGAGAACGATCATTGCTTCCATTCGCGCCTCCGTCAGCTCCTACGTCGGCCTCCGCCAGATCCGGTGGCAGCATCCGTAAGCTCCATTCACGATTCACTAAGCAGTGGTAAGCAGACAACTTTATGCAACACTTTCTTTTCGTCAAATACATTTAAATAATATTGGTGGAATAGTGAAGTGAAGAAGACAATCAAAGCAACTAAGACGATTTCGTTTCTCTCGCGCTCCCTCCCTCCCTTCTGACTTGTTTGAATCTGTTCAAAACAAATAAAACAGAGGGAAAAAAAGCGGGCGATTGTCACACCCCAACCTAAGGCGGAAATGCTGGGGCATGATCCGAATGCTCACAGCTTTAAGATACTATCATAATATAAATGTGACAATATGTATTTAATTATTTTATTTCAAATGTGCACACAATATTCAAATACAACAAAACAATTCAAACAAATATATACAACAATTTAAATTCATGTTTGTCTTCAATAAAACCCTAAGGTCTTTCTAAGTGTCCAAACTTCAACTCAAGCAACCTGCATATGTGTAGAAAACAGAGTTTGTCAACAACACATTTTGAGTGAGTATATCACCAGTTTTGCAATAAAATAATGTTAATATAGTAAATAAGAGAAATAAGCAAAACGTAATAAATGCGGTAATGAAATCAAACCATCAGCAAATAAGTTGTCGATTAAACCATTACCAAGCGAATCGGGCGCCGATAAATCAACCATGAGCAAATAATAATAAGAGCGTTGCCAAGCGAATCGGAAGGTTGTCAATGAGAACCCTCCACAAGGGGAATTATGTCACACGAATGCACATAAACAAGTAAGCACATAACAAGTATATTTGATTAATCACACGCTATATATACATATATATATATATATATATAGTACGATATACGCATATGTCCCCGAAAACGTTGTGTAAATTGAGTAAAATAGGGGAATGATAAAACTCACCTTTAGATTAAAGGCAAGTGATTAATAATTAAAATAAACGAACTAAAGATTACGCGAGTCGTCCACTACGCGTCGAACGAGATTAATGATCAGAACCTGAAACTTTGAGATATGATAATATAAGTAAAAAAGAACTTAGTGCCGCTGGAATCAATCCAAACGAACGTCTAGAACTCCTGTTATGTTATATTTAAGATTTAAGCGAGCTGGTACTGACCAGAATCCGAACAGCGAGTCGGAAGTCGGGTTTTGGTCAGTAGCCTTAAAATTTCGTTACGAGAATAAAAGTCTTCTGGACCAAACGTTGAATCCGACAAGAAGTATGAGAAAACGTAAAGTTAAACTTGTTGACTGTTTTGCCCTTTAACGAGTTTTAAGCGAATTGACCAGTCAACACCCTTCAACCATCGAAATTGATTAAAGGTTATTCACTAGGGAATGTTAATGAATGATTCCTATGTTTACAACTTACCTGGAAAGTGAAAGAATCAAGAGAAACGATGAGTCAAAAGTCTTAAAGCAAGCAAAGTCAACTAACAAGTCTTGTATCTTCAACGAATATGCAAAAACCGACAGGATACGAGATGGGAAGAGGATAATGACGGCTGAGAAGGCTCCTCTAGGGTTTGTGTGGTAGGAGATTAGGGGTTGTTTATATAGAAAAAGCGAAACCGAACTATTTATGGGCTTTTTACTCGTTTAAGCAAGAATATATGTCTTAAAGGAAAGAATCATCGAAATATTTATAAAGATCTGATCTTGGGCAGAGGAAAACAAATTAGAACTTGTATTTCAGTTATATTATGATTACTTGGTTCTTACTTCTCTCAAACATGCCTAATATAATCGATTTTATACCATAAACGAGTTAGGAAAACGAGATCGAACAAAATTCTGGTGCAGGTCCTCCATAGCGTCACGCGACCAAGGGGGCTAAGCCTGTCGCGCGGCACCCCGGCCTATGGTGGGCTGACTTTTGGTTTTTGACATATATGGTCCCTAAACTATGAAAAATTGCTATTTCTTGATTATTTTTAAAGTTAATTCAAATCTTAAACAACTTAGAAAGTGTAAAGGATATAAAATAAAAATACTAAACTTTAAATACTTTTAAATACTTAATATAATTAATAATAAAGATCCAAATAAGTTCTCGGGTCGGTTTATATGTAAACGAAAAATCCGAGATGTTACAGCGATGACGGTGGTTGTAGGGACTCGAAAGCGACGGATGGATTTGCAGTGGCGAAACATTCAAGCAATCCGTATGAAGATTTTGGTTTTAATGGTGGATATGATTGTCATAGAACAACATAAGATGATTTTGAGCTTTTTGCAAAGATTGGGAGACTTTGATTACTAGGGGTGGCAAAACAAACCAAAGTAGGTTATTTTTGGTCAATATGGATATATTTTAAAATTGAAATTGGTCAGGATGGATCAAAAGAATTTTACAAGAAGGTCAAGATGAGTTGGAAAAATGCTTTAGTGACTTTTGGTTATAGGTTGGAATGGGTTTGTTTATGTGTTAGATTGAACTAAAACAAGCTCCATCCAATTTTATTTCAAACAAAACCCACGAAACCGAATAGAAATCGAGAACCGAACCTGAAAAGATACCGAAGCCGATCGAAACAAAAAAAAAATCAGAACCGAACAAAAAAACCCGAAAAAATCGGACCTGAACCAAGACAATACCGCTTTTTTTAATGAACGAGGACGCCGCGGGAAATATTTTAGTTATTTTACATCTTGCGCTTTTTGAGTTATTATTTTTTATTAATTTTTTATAGGGGTTTTTGAAATCCTTTGTATTTTAACCTCTACTTGGGTCAAGATGGCTTAACTTTGCCCATCTTGACTCATACTCATCCTAACCCTCTATTTTAAAAATCCATTATGACCCATGCCCATCCTAACAAACCCATTATAACCCATCACCCAAATCCAACTTAACCCATTCATATTGCTAGAGGTGCACAAATCGGGTTTTTCAAATACCCGGGTTCGGGTATGGAACCGGGTATTGGAAAATCGGGTATTGGTAATACCGGGGTAGGGTTTGGGTCCGGGTATTTTCTCTAAAACCATACCCTATGCATCGGGTTCGGGTCATGTATAGAACTGAGTATTTGAATACCCTATTTCTGGGTATTGAAAAACCACTATATTTAGGTTTTTTTGGGATTTTTTTCGGGTTTTTTCAAGTATAGATTGGATTTTTTAAGGGATTACAATTTTTAGGGGTATTTTTGGGTATTTTTCAGGTATTTTTTGGGTAACTTCGGTGTGACATCTGCCCCGATCCGACCCGACCCAGGTACCCGTTTCTCTGACCCGATCTCTCTTTTATTATTTAATATTTATACTTATATTTTACTTTTAATAATAATATATATTTTCCTTCCCGCCTTTTTCTCTCTCTTTCTTTCCGCCGTCCCCTCCCTCTTCCTTCTCTCTTTCCGCCTTCTTTTCCCTCTTGTCGCCGTCCCGCCCTTACGCCTTGTTTCCCTCCTCTTTGCTTGTCCTTTGGTTCTTCCCGCCTAAGGATGTCTGCAGCTCCACGCGCCAGACTCCTTACATGGAAGCCTGCGTGAAGACATCTTGTTCCTGCGATGCGTGAAGAGAACTCTTCTCGCAGCGCGCTAAGAATGCATGTTCTTCCCGCAATGCGCTAAGAATGTATGTTCTTCCCGCGATGCGCTTAGAATTCTTGTTCACGCAGCACGCTAAGGATGTGATTCTTCCTGCAGTGCGCTAAGGATTGTTGTGCCAGCCTTCGCGCTCGCGCACTCAGCCTTCCCGCGCTTAACCCTTGTATCTTCTGTTTAAATCTAGCCGTTTGCTTTTGTGTTGTCTTATCTTCTGTGCTGTTGACCTAACCTATCTAATGTCTGAATAGTTACTTTCGGCGCAGCATGCGTACCAACCCCCATTGGTTGGTAGAAAAAGTGACTGACATCATCTTTTGAGATCTGCTTTTGCCATGCTTGACCAGTACCTTTATCTGAACCGCCCATGCCTGTTACTGTTCCCTGTCAGCTTTATCTTGCCCCCTGCAGCTGCCATATCTTTTGATATCTTTTGCTTTTGGAATCTTTTGCTTTTTGAGATCTTTTCCCCTTTTCCTAGGGATTGTGTTCCCTAGGGTTTCTCTATAAATAATAACATTATTTTTCCTAACACATCACACACAAAACACTTAATCTCTCCTGTTCTCTTGCTCCTTGCTCTCTCTGCCGTCTTCCTCTCTGCCTCCGTCTTCCTCCTTGTTCTTCCTGCTTTTCCGGTAATATATATTATATATAATAGTTTACTTATTAATTATGCTAACTTATAATCAAGACTTAAAACAAATCATTAAAACAATAATCTTATTTATAGGTTAACTTGTGCTTGTTTAAAGTTGGTTCTTGCTTTATCTATCACCGCATCGTTTATCAAGTGAGTTATCTCGTATCTAATCCCTTTTTATTTTAAATGCTTTGGGATGTTCATGTGTTCATACAAAACTTGAGTCTTAAACTTGTTTTTGAACTTTAGTCGCGCAGTATCCCATGTGTTGAGGACGTTTACTTGGCTGTTTATTTGTATGTGTGTATCATTAACCGCTTTGTTCGGCCTATTCCGCAGTTCCGTTGGTACCATTAGTTGAACACGGGAGACCTATCGTTTACGGTTTTCTTGGTTTACACTTGCACAGATGTTTTCTCGTTTTTATGCTCAATTGGGAGCATGGATTGAACTATGATCTATGAACTATCTTAGGCTTGATCACAATCTGATTACACCCTTGTTAAACTCTAGACATACACGTGTTGCGCGCAGATTTACTGTGATTATCTATGATTATCTATTAAACTTGATTTCTCACCAACACGCAAGTGTTTGACGTTTATTTTAACACATGTTCAGGTTTGCAGTAGCTGTTTTGGAGCTTGTGGACACGTAGGACGTTTTTTACTTTTGGACCTAGAATTAAAATGTATCAAGACAAGTTAATGTTGTTTGAATGTTATAATTTATAATATATTAATTTATGTTTAATTTATGTTCTTTATTTTCCCCGCTGCGCGTGCGCGATAAAATGTGTATTAATAAATATTGACACCAATAGTGTCACGAGTAATGAAACAATATGTGGCGCCCCGATGTATAATCCGCCTTTGGTCGGGGTGTTACAGATTGGTATCAGAGCTCGTTGACTTTAGGATAGGTGGTTAGACGTAACGGCCTAGCATACCTAAGAGTCCCTTCTCGCGCATGAGAGAAATCTCATGTTTGCGCGCTTATTGTTAATTACTCGTTATTTATGAATATACTCGCACTTGCGCAGTATATGATTTTATGTTTTATTTCGCGATATTTCGATTTTTGCTGAATTTCGATTTTTATTGATTTTACTTACATATTCGTTTGTTGGGATTTGAAGATCCGAAAAGTCATGGTGATACATGAATAGTTGATTTTCAATTTCCATTTACGATTATGTTCTGAGATTGGAGACTTGAAAAGTCATGGTGATACATGAATTGTCAACCTCCAATACTCATTTTCTTGTATATTTTATATTGAAGATTGGAAAGTCATGGTGATACATGAATCGTCAATCTCCAATACTCGTTTACTAGCTATTTTAAATTGAGAACTCGGAAAGTCACGGTGATACGTGAATTGTCGGTTCTTGATTCGAATTTGTTACCTTTATTAAGTCTGCATTTAAAGTCATTTATTTTACCTTAACTTTTGATAGTATCTAACTCTGCGAAACCAAGCTTTATAAAGTTAAACTTTGCGATAAAAACTAAGATATTAACTAAAATTAAAATTTTTATAGAATGCCTCCGCTATCTCGCCGATTTCAGAGAAGAGAAGCCTCGCGCATGCGTAGACAGCAACGTTCCCAGGAAATGGCCGCCGCAATAGCCCAAGCTTTGAGCCAAAACAATGCTAATACCTCCAGTTATAACATTAAGTCCTTTAATGCGGGTAACCCTCCGAAGTTCACAGGTCTTGAAGGAGCCACCGTGATGCTCCAATGGCTTGAGAAGATTGAAAACACTTTCCTCCATACCCAATGCCCCTCAGAAAGACGAACCCTATATGCTTCCAGTGTCCTGGAATCCAGAGCGCTTACATGGTGGAATGGAGTAGCTCATGCGCGTGGCGCAGAGGCTGCTTCTAGCATGACATGGGAGGAATTCAAGGAAATTCTTACGCGAGAATTCTGCCCTCCCAACGAAGTTAAGCGCCTGGAGGAAGAATTCTGGAACTTGAAGCAATACAGCGGTGAAGCGCGCGAGTACGCGACGCGCTTCCACGAGCTAAGCTTACTGGTCCCTCACCTTGTTACCCCTTCACGCCGAGCAATCGAGAAATTCCTTGGGGGTCTCCCCATGGAAATTCAAGATTCTGTATGGGCCAGAAACCCAGTTACCCTCTCTGACGCCATCGAATTGGCCGCTGTGCTCAGCGACAACCATGTCAGAGCAGGAACCCTATTCCTGCGGGGAACTGAGAAGACCAAACCCACCAAGACTGTCCCTGAACCAACAGAAACCAAACCAGAACCCTCTAACCATAACCAGAAACGTAGGCGCAGACAAGCCTATGCGCTTACCAACCCGCCCATTGTCCAGCAACCCATTTACCAACCTCCAGTTTACGCGCCTAACCCACTGTCAACCTACCCAGCACCTCCTGTAGTCCACAACTATGCCTTAACCAATCCAGCACTTCCTGCCCCGCCAACTAAGAAGCCTTACACAGGAAACCAACCCTTTTGCCCAACCTGTAGACTTCATCACCCACCTCAAGTCCCGTGTCGACAATGTAACCGATGTGGCCGCGTAGGTCACTCCGTTGAGTACTGTAGAACCCCTCCCTCCAATCCGATTGCGCCAACACCACCAGCCTACCCGCAGAACCCACAGCCAACTTACCAAAACCCACGACCCAGATCGTGCTTTAACTGCGGTGATCCAAGTCATTTCCGGAACGCGTGCCCAAGGCTACAAGTTCAGATTACTCAAGCGAATCCGGTGAACCAAATTTCGAACCAAGTGACGCGTGGCCGAGCTTTTAACATAACCGCGCACCAAGCGCAAGCGAATAACGACGTAGTTAATGGTACATTTTTGCTTAACGGATTTTATGCTTCTGTGCTTTTTGATACTGGCGCCGATCGAAGTTTTATCTCTCGCGCCTTTGAGCGGAAGCTTGCGCGACCGCGCGATAATTTAAAAGAAGATTTTTCAGTTGAATTGGCTAATGGTGAAACTGTTTTAATAAACTCGGTAATTAAAGATTGCACGCTTAACCTTAACGAAAACGATTTCCTGATTGACCTCATCCCCATGCCTCTTGGAAGCTTTGATGTTATTATTGGTATGGACTGGCTGTCGAAGAATCGCGCCGAAGTTATTTGCGCCAAGAAATTGATTCGCATACCTCGAGAAAATGGTGATCTTCATATTTACGGCGAAAAACCCTCCAGTGGTCTTAAACTTATGTCTTGCGCCGAAGCCCAAAGACTCATGCGGAAGAAGTGTATTGCATTTCTAGCCCATGTGGTTAAACCCGATGAAGGAAAGAAGCTTCGCGATATCCCTGTTGTGCGTGATTTTCCTGAAGTTTTTCCTGATGATCTTCCTGGTATCCCTCCCGCTCGTGAAGTCGAGTTTCGTATTGATCTTGTCCCTGGTGCTTCCCCCGTAGCTAAATCTCCTTATCGTCTTGCACCCGCTGAGATGCAAGAATTGGCAAGCCAACTTCAAGAGTTGACTGCTAAAGGATTCATTCGCCCTAGCTCCTCGCCCTGGGGTGCTCCGGTGTTGTTCGTTAAAAAGAAAGATGGATCGTTTCGCATGTGTATTGATTACCGCGAGTTGAACAAACTCACCATTAAAAACCGGTATCCCTTACCGCGTATTGACGACCTCTTTGATCAACTCCAAGGTGCCTCCTGTTTCTCGAAGATTGATCTCCGCTCTGGCTATCATCAGTTGCGTATCCGCGATGAAGATGTTCCGAAGACTGCTTTTCGTACTCGTTATGGCCATTTTGAATTCTTGGTCATGTCCTTCGGTTTAACCAACGCACCCGCCGTTTTCATGGATCTTATGAATCGGGTGTGTAGGCCTTTCTTGGATAAATTCGTGATCGTGTTTATCGATGATGTTCTGGTGTATTCTAAGACCAAGGCCGAGCATGAGCAACATCTCCGATTGGTATTGCAAAAGCTTAGAGCCGAGCAACTATATGCTAAGCTTTCCAAGTGTGAATTTTGGTCTGATGAAGTACAGTTTCTTGGTCATGTTGTAAACAAGATGGGTATTCATGTCGACCCATCCAAGATTGAAGCAATCAAGAACTGGATTACGCCATCCTCTCCTTCTGAGATCCGTTCCTTTCTGGGCTTAGCTGGTTATTACCGGCGTTTCATTTCGAACTTCTCAAAGATCGCTTTGCCTTTAACAGCTCTTACGCACAAAGGTAAACCATATATTTGGGGCTCGAAGCAAGAAGAAGCCTTTCTAACGCTCAAGCGTTTGTTGTGTGAAGCTCCTGTTCTTGCACTACCTGAGGGTAATGATGATTTTGTCGTGTATTGCGATGCATCCAACCAAGGTCTCGGTTGTGTTCTTATGCAACGAGGCAAGGTTATCGCTTACGCATCAAGGCAACTCAAGGTTCATGAAAAGAATTATACAACTCACGACCTCGAGCTTGGTGCAGTTGTTTTTGCCTTGAAGATCTGGAGACACTACCTTTATGGTACTAAGTGTATCCTCTACACTGACCATAAAAGCCTTCAGCATATCTTTGATCAAAAGGAACTTAACATGAGGCAACGCCGATGGAACGAACTCATCAGCGATTACGATTGTGAGATCCGGTATCATCCTGGTAAGGCTAATGTGGTAGCCGATGCGCTCAGCCGAAAACCCTGCCAGCTTAACTGTATTTTGCCGCGCCCGCAGCTTCACTTTGCGCCGATCCAAAGCAACCTTGAATCGCGTATTCGTGACGCGCAGCGCGCATCCATCAGTAATGGTAACCTTCGCGCCGAGTTAGCGTGTGGCGCGGAAGCACTCTTTGTCCCTAATCTGAGTGGAATTCTCTGCTATCTCAATCGCATCTGGATCCCTTGTGATGAGGATCTTCGCGCTGATATCCTGAGTGAAGCGCACAAATCTCGATATTCTATTCACCCTGGCGCTGATAAGATGTACAAGGATTTGCGCATAACTTATTGGTGGCCCGGCATGAAAAAGGATATTGCTGTGTTCGTAGCTAGATGCCTGACTTGTTCTAAAGTGAAAGCTGAACACCAACGCCCATCTGGTTTGCTCGAACAACCAGAAATTCCTACGTGGAAATGGGAAGGTATAGCGATGGACTTTATTACCAAGTTACCTTTGACAGCAAGCAAACATGATAGCATCTGGGTAATAGTGGATCGATTGACTAAATCTGCTCACTTTCTGCCCATTCGTGAAAACTACCGTGTTGAGCATCTCGCGCAGCTTTATGTCAAGGAAATCGTCTGCCGCCATGGTACTCCTTTGAGCATCATATCCGATCGCGATGGCCGTTTTATATCTCGCTTTTGGAAATCTCTCCAATCTGCGCTAGGAACTCGCTTGAACATAAGTACGGCATATCATCCTCAGACTGACGGTCAGTCTGAGCGAACTATTCAAACTCTTGAGGATATGCTCCGATCTTGTGTTCTTGATTTTGGAGGTAATTGGGATTCACACCTGCCTTTGATCGAGTTTTCTTATAACAACAGCTATCATTCCAGTATCGGTATGGCCCCATTTGAAGCACTTTACGGTCGTAAATGCCGCTCCCCGATTTGTTGGAGCGAAGTGGGTGAAACTCAAATCACAGGACCCGAACTTGTTCAAGAGACAACCGATAAAATCGCCAAGATCCGTGATCATTTGCTGACTGCCAGAAGCCGACAGAAGAGTTACGCAGATCGTAGGCGAAAGCCTCTCGAATTTCAAGTTGGTGATCTTGTTCTCCTCAAAGTGTCGCCTTGGAAAGGTGTTGTCCGCTTTGGGAAGAAGGGTAAGCTTGCTCCTCGTTATGTTGGTCCATTCAAGATTCTCGCGCGTGTGGGAAAAGTTGCCTACAGACTTGACCTGCCGCCCGCGCTCAGTAATGTGCATCCAACGTTCCATGTTTCCAATCTCAAGAAGTGTTTAGCTGACGAGAACCTTCACATTCCACTTGATGAAGTTCAAGTTGATGAATCCATGTATTTCGTTGAGAAGCCTGTTGAGATTATGGATCGCGAGGTTAAGCAAACCAAGCGCAGTCGTATCCCTATCGTGAAAGTTCGCTGGGAGTCCAAGCGCGGAGCCGAGTTTACATGGGAAAGGGAAGATCAAATGAAGATCAAGTACCCGCACCTGTTCTCTGCGCAACCTACTTCGAGATAAATTTCGGGACGAAATTTCTTAAAGTAGGGGAGACTGTGACATCTGCCCCGATCCGACCCGACCCAGGTACCCGTTTCTCTGACCCGATCTCTCTTTTATTATTTAATATTTATACTTATATTTTACTTTTAATAATAATATATATTTTCCTTCCCGCCTTTTTCTCTCTCTTTCTTTCCGCCGTCCCCTCCCTCTTCCTTCTCTCTTTCCGCCTTCTTTTCCCTCTTGTCGCCGTCCCGCCCTTACGCCTTGTTTCCCTCCTCTTTGCTTGTCCTTTGGTTCTTCCCGCCTAAGGATGTCTGCAGCTCCACGCGCCAGACTCCTTACATGGAAGCCTGCGTGAAGACATCTTGTTCCTGCGATGCGTGAAGAGAACTCTTCTCGCAGCGCGCTAAGAATGCATGTTCTTCCCGCAATGCGCTAAGAATGTATGTTCTTCCCGCGATGCGCTTAGAATTCTTGTTCACGCAGCACGCTAAGGATGTGATTCTTCCCGCAGTGCGCTAAGGATTGTTGTGCCAGCCTTCGCGCTCGCGCACTCAGCCTTCCCGCGCTTAACCCTTGTATCTTCTGTTTAAATCTAGCCGTTTGCTTTTGTGTTGTCTTATCTTCTGTGCTGTTGACCTAACCTATCTAATGTCTGAATAGTTACTTTCGGCGCAGCATGCGTACCAACCCCCATTGGTTGGTAGAAAAAGTGACTGACATCATCTTTTGAGATCTGCTTTTGCCATGCTTGACCAGTACCTTTATCTGAACCGCCCATGCCTGTTACTGTTCCCTGTCAGCTTTATCTTGCCCCCTGCAGCTGCCATATCTTTTGATATCTTTTGCTTTTGGAATCTTTTGCTTTTTGAGATCTTTTCCCCTTTTCCTAGGGATTGTGTTCCCTAGGGTTTCTCTATAAATAATAACATTATTTTTCCTAACACATCACACACAAAACACTTAATCTCTCCTGTTCTCTTGCTCCTTGCTCTCTCTGCCGTCTTCCTCTCTGCCTCCGTCTTCCTCCTTGTTCTTCCTGCTTTTCCGGTAATATATATTATATATAATAGTTTACTTATTAATTATGCTAACTTATAATCAAGACTTAAAACAAATCATTAAAACAATAATCTTATTTATAGGTTAACTTGTGCTTGTTTAAAGTTGGTTCTTGCTTTATCTATCACCGCATCGTTTATCAAGTGAGTTATCTCGTATCTAATCCCTTTTTATTTTAAATGCTTTGGGATGTTCATGTGTTCATACAAAACTTGAGTCTTAAACTTGTTTTTGAACTTTAGTCGCGCAGTATCCCATGTGTTGAGGACGTTTACTTGGCTGTTTATTTGTATGTGTGTATCATTAACCGCTTTGTTCGGCCTATTCCGCAGTTCCGTTGGTACCATTAGTTGAACACGGGAGACCTATCGTTTACGGTTTTCTTGGTTTACACTTGCACAGATGTTTTCTCGTTTTTATGCTCAATTGGGAGCATGGATTGAACTATGATCTATGAACTATCTTAGGCTTGATCACAATCTGATTACACCCTTGTTAAACTCTAGACATACACGTGTTGCGCGCAGATTTACTGTGATTATCTATGATTATCTATTAAACTTGATTTCTCACCAACACGCAAGTGTTTGACGTTTATTTTAACACATGTTCAGGTTTGCAGTAGCTGTTTTGGAGCTTGTGGACACGTAGGACGTTTTTTACTTTTGGACCTAGAATTAAAATGTATCAAGACAAGTTAATGTTGTTTGAATGTTATAATTTATAATATATTAATTTATGTTTAATTTATGTTCTTTATTTTCCCCGCTGCGCGTGCGCGATAAAATGTGTATTAATAAATATTGACACCAATAGTGTCACGAGTAATGAAACAATATGTGGCGCCCCGATGTATAATCCGCCTTTGGTCGGGGTGTTACATTCGGGTATAGATCGGGTATTTAAAAAACCCAGTTTCGGGTATTGGAAAAACCCGGTTCCAGGTATGGAACATGTTCCGGTTTTCGGGTATTACCGGGTATAAATCGGGTCCGGTTCCGGGTACAGGTATTGGTACCAAAATGCATACCCTACGGGCAGGGTCGGGTACGGGTATTAAAAACCCGGGTATAAAAAAACTAGTTCCGGTTTTTTTTGGTCCGGTTCCGGGTTCGGGTTTTTTTGCACCTCTACATATTGCCACATCTATTGATTACATGCTTGTAAAAGAGAGAGAATGAGTTCATTGCAAAATTTATTAAGATGATCGACAGGTAACAATTGTTTGACAAAAATGTATTTGAGGAATGATTTTTTTGAGTGTGTGTGTAAGGTGTTTGATAAAAGTCTTGAACCAGTATTCTCATCCATCTGTTGAATGTCACACCCCAACCTAAGGCGGAAATGTCGGGGCGTGATCCGATTGCTCACAGCTCGAGGATACTATCATAATATAAATGTGACAATACCTAATTAATTATTTTATTTCAATTATACACACAATATCCAGATACAATAGACAATTTAAATATACAAATATAAGCTCAAGTAAAGGTTAACTTGATTAAATCCTAATGTCTCGTCTACATGTCCAAACTTCAATCTTCAATACAAGCAACCTGCATATGCGTATAAAATGAAGTTTTGTCAACATAAAGTTGAGTGATAATATCACCAGTTTTGACACAACAATATAAATAAGCATGACGTGATAAGTGCGGTAGATAAAATCAAACCATAAACAAGTATGTAGACCGTTGCCAAGCGAATCGGGCATTGGTCATCAGTAGGACACCCGCTATATGATTGATTGAATAGTAATCCCAATATACGATTGATTGAATGATAACACAAGTAAGCAAGTAGCACGTATGTTTGATTTAATCACTCACAATAACACGTATGTATTTGTTTGAATATATATATAGTATGAAAGACGGATACGTACACATATGCCCCCAAAACGTTTAGAAAATTGAGTAAAATAGGGGAATCATAAACTCACCTTAGATTAATGAATAACGAATATAAATATTAATAAGTGAGCTAACGAATACGCGAGTCGTCCACTACATGTCAAACGATATAAACAATTCAGAATCTAAGATATTAGGATATGATAATATAAATATAAACGAACTCGTTGCCGCTAGAATCAATCCAAACGGACGTTTAGAACTCAAGTTATGTTAAATTTAAGATTTAAGCAAGCTGGTACTGACCAGAATCCGAACAGCGAGTCAGAAGTCAGGTTTTGGTCAGTAGCCTTAAAATTACGTTACGAGAATAAAAGTCTTCTGGACCGAACGTTGAATCCGAACAGAAGTATGAGAAAACGGATAGTCAAACTTGTTGACTATTTTGCCCTTTAACGAGTTTAAAACGATTTGACCAGTCAGCACCCTTCAACCACCGAAATTGATTGAAGGTTATTGACTAGGAAAGGTATATGAATGATTTTACAGTTTACAACTTACCCGGAAAGTGAAAGAATCAAGAGATATGATGAGTAAAAAGATTTTGATTTATCAATAATTTAAGAATATGGCTTGTATTTTAGTTAGAATCCTTTTCTTGGACCTTAATTTACCCGATTTATGCCAAAAATAAACGATTTGGATGCTAAAAATAAATTAGGAAACAAAATAAGATATTTAATGAGAAAATCTAGTACAATAACTAACAAAATTTGGCTTGGACCAAGAAAACGAAATTAGACTAGCTATAACATTTCTTGGAGTTTAAGTTTCATTAATTTAATCGAAAATAGGAAAGAATTGGCAAAACTAGTCCCTGTAGTTCCCGAAAATGCGATTTTAGTCGTTTTAAGTGATTTTAAAGGTTTCTAAGGGCTATTTGGCATAATTGAAAGTTATGAAATTATAAAATAAGTTAAAGCAAGTTAAATACCAATAAATACAAGTTTTAAATAGTTCGGAAGATCCAAATTACGTTCCTGAATCGATTTAAACTTAACAGAATACAAGTACAAAAAATCCGAGATGTTACATTGAAAACTTTCGTATTTGAAGATGTAAGTTCTTAGTTTTTTTATTTGTAACACTTGAACTTAGGTAAATATGTATTTGATGGTCTTTCGAACGAGAAAAATTTAAAAAATATTTACTAAAAGTAAGGGTAAAATAGTCATTAAATAAGTTAATTTTAATGACATTTGGTAAATATGTTATATATATGTTTAGCAAGGGGACATATGTAACTGATTTTTTTAGTTTGCGTAAATATGTAATAAATGATTTTAAGTAAATGCCCCAAAATTAAATGAATTATTTGACTAAAACGGAATCATCTCTTGTGTTTCAGCATATGGTGATGATGTAGAAGGGCTCTTATTTACACCTTTGGCGCCCCTTTGTTTAATTTCATGTGCGAAAATAATTTAACGAGCAAACGGTGATGATGTGGAAAGGAATCCCCTTCTACTACACTTGGACATTGGTTTCATAATTAACTGAAAAATCCTTGGATTTAGGTCAAACATTACACATTTACACTTTGAGGTGCAATGTGATTAAATACACGTGAATATAAATCATTAGTTACGTTAGTAACTTTTTTATGCTAGTATTTCATAAGTTCTTATTTTTTGGCATCTTTAAATGTATCAAAATTATTGCAAAATATTTATTTTTATTTTGCATGTTTAGATATTGTATATCATTTATACCATAAAGTTTATACCATAAAGTCCGTTCATTTGTAATAGGTTTCGTACACGTAAACTTTATTAAGTGATGATACATAACAAAAAAAATTATATATATGTAATATTATAACACATTAAAAAAATATAGCACATTAAAAAAAATATAACAAATTGTTATAACATCTATCTATAATATATATAAACAAAAACCCTAAAATCCTAAGTGTCACGATATGGTCATTCCCTACTTTTATGTAAGCCACCAGATTGCTTGATTTTTAAATGAAGACCTCTCATTGATTTAACCCAAATTCATGGGTATGAGTATTATCAAAACCAGATAGCTCTTAAACGGGTAATAACATCTCATTAAATTAAAAATTAATCTTACCAATTACTTGATATGAAAATCCTATAAAATAGGGACATACTAAAATTTAATATCCAATTTTAAAAAAAGAGATATTATTTGTAATTAATAAACAATTTTATAGTAAAAAAACATAAGCTGTTCATGGGTCACGAAATCCAGATAGCTTTTAAACAGGTTATAACATATCATTTATTTATAAAACATTTTCATCATCAAACCCTAAGTATATTATTAACTTTCTTACAATAAAGAAAATTAAAATCTAAAAAATAAATATTTAAAACGAAAAATGTAAAACACTCATTCTCTTAAGCCATCATATTGCTTTATTGGTAAATAAAGGCTTCTCACGCATTTAACCTGAATTCACCGGGTAAAGGGCCCACCAAACTCAGATAGCTCTTAAACGGGTTATAACATCTCATTATATTAAAAATTAATCTCATCAAATATTTGATATGAAAATCCTATAAAATAAGGAATACTAAAAATTAATATCATATTTTATTTAAAAATATATGTTATTTAAAATTAAGAAATAATTTTATAATAAAGAAAATAAACGGGTAATGTGTATCACCAAACCCAGAAAACTTTTAAACCGAATTATAATATATCATTTAATTGTGAAACAATTTTACCATCAAACCTCAAGTATATTAATTATTAACTTTTTTACAATAAATAAAATTAAAATCCAAATATACATATATAAATATTAAAAACGAATAATGTAAAACAACCCCCGTATTACGAGGGATAAAATCTAGTATTATATATTTTTAACATATGATTTAAGTGCATTATTAGACAATAAAATTATGTATTTAAATAACTCCAATAATTAAGAGTCAAAGGGCATATGTGTCTTTTAGTTGGTTTATATATTATTCGGTTTGAGATAATTATTTTGGGTATTTGTCTTAAAGGATCAAGATAATTATGAGTTGTTTTGAGTTACCTATAAGTAAATATAGAGGGCAACTTTTAATGGTTTATTTATACTCTAATTTTTGTTTTGCTGATATTTATAATAGTGTCGATCTAATCAGTTTGTTTTCTGTGTTTTATTCAATCTGAGCCATTATCATCCCTATAGGGTGTTTTTCTTGTAGTGTGATGGGCGTGCGTCTTCTTCGTAGATGGTAATTTATATGTTTATTGCAAGGCGACATAATTGCATGGTGACAGATTGTCAGGAATCGGTTGTTTGTTTTTTCTAATATGTACAAAAATGGTAAGATACAAAAAAGGATGGGTCACGGGTGGGGGTGGCGGTGGGGGAGGTGAACATGTTACAAGTTTTTTGTATTATTAATTTATTATATTCATTCAATGATTAAATGTAGAAAAAGTTGAATTGGTATTTTTAACAACTTTTCACTTTTGTTTATAAGAAAATGTGCAGT